>NC_065508.1:40826540-40839844 GCF_006386435.1 Epinephelus moara | reverse complement strand
CTTGTAGCCTTCACCTTTGCGGTGTAAAGAAATTATTTTCTTTCTCAGGTCTTGTGACATTTCTCTTCCATGTGGTGCCATTGCTAACAACATGAAATGGGAAGGGGTTTACTTTAAGTAACACCCTTTTATAGTCAACTGTCTGCTGGACACCTGTGTAATGAATAATTAGACTCACCTGTGGTTGATTATTGTTAAATTAGACATTTGTAGTCTAAAATTTAGCTTTGCTCCAGAGACTTTCAGTGGGGTGTACTCATTTTTGCATCACCCTAATTTGAGTAAAACTGAAAATTTTGTTCTCCAAGTTATATTATTAACCTTACTTTCATGTTATAAGTTCAACAGATGTTATATAAAACTTAGTCTTGTCAACATTTTGGAAATTGTTTTTGTGTTCATTGAGATATTGTTTAAAATGTTACTTGTCGAAGGGGGTGTACTCATTTATGCTGAGCACTGTACATACATACATACATACATAGATATATTATAGATTCTGATGTAATACTTGCATCATTATGTGTACAGATCCACTTGCATGTAGCCCACATGTATTATTACAGTAGGACTGCTGTACATCAAATGACCAGCAGATGTCAGTACCTTCAAATGAGCTGTTAACGGAGCTTCGTGTGATCAGCCTTTTGGCGAAGAAATCGTCCATAAAGATTCGACACATTCAAGGGGCTTCATCACACCATCACTAGTCATACCTGCTCCAAGCAAGGCTTGTCTCGTGGGGGCCTGTCCTTCTCCTGCCTGAAGCACGTTGCCCATGTAGACTTCCTTCACCTCTTCAGGAGCGATCCCTAAACACAGAAACATTAAGTCAACTCTCCAAATATACACCAGCTTTCTTCTTTTTGATTTAGCAATCCACCTAATCATGTGAAATTTAGGTAATGAGTTACATTAGCATAGCCGTGCTTGCACACACACCTAGAGATGACGATAATCAGCTAACGTTACATCTCTGCCTAAATGGTGGAAAACAGTTCTCACTGAGGAAAGTGACCCATCTGAACATACCTGCTTTGTCTATGGCTCCTTTAATGGCAATGGAGCCCAGTCTGGTGGCTGGTATTGATGCCAGGCTGCCTCTGAAGGAGCCCATTGGAGTACGGACTGCGCTGACAATGACAACCTCCTAGAACCAAGCATTGAAAGTCTGCATTACAGCGTACAGTCCAAATATTTGAGTGTGATAAGAATTTGAAATTTCAGTTACTGTAAGGTAACTTACATTCAGTGAAGGGCGAGATGTGTAGGTTCTTGAGAGGTACTTGTGAGCCTACAATAGCAGTAATGATACTATTTCAATGAGACCTTCCATACATGAGTGTTCCTAATTTTACTCCTGTCTTTCCAACGTCTGCTGTTAAACCAAAAACCCTTTCGACAATTATTCAAGTATTAACTTGAGCACATAGAGAAGCATGGAAAACCTATTAGCTGTAAGAGACTTACAATCGGGGCACAATGACGCTGAAGTTAGCATCCGATTCGCAGCTTCCGATTCAGCAGATGAGGGGTGAGTTAAGGGATAAGTAACTTAAGCCCCTTTTACACTGCCAGATTTTCCGCGAATGTTGGGCCGTTTTGCCGGCAAGCTGCCAGCATTTAGACACACAGAGCCGGATTGGCGAGTTGATCCGAGGTGCCCAAGTATCCGCCTCGTAGAATAGTCATATTGGCGGAATCCTTTTAGTTTAAACAGACCGAGGCGGCCTTTCGCACTGGGAGGGGCTGTTGATGACTTGTGGGAGGAGCTGTTGATGACGCCGCACATGCGAGCCACTGGCGGTGGATAAACAGGAAACAGCTGATAGCAGGAATCAGCGAGCAGCTAGTAGCAAGAGAGAAACCAGACCTGACAGACACTGTAAAGATGAGCAACTGGGGAGACAAGGAATTGCGCGCCCTCCTTGTCATAGCAAACGAAGAGGCCATTAACCGTCAGATGACGGGGATGGTGAAGGATGGGCCGACTTACAAGAGAATCGCTCAAGGGCTGACCAGCCGCAGCTTCCCTCACATGTCACTGTTTATGTCACACGCTGAGCTACATGTTGTGTTACTTGCTCAAGCCCCCCATTGCCCCGAAAAAGGCACATTCTGTATAAACAAAAGTAGGTAGGCGTCATTTTGCCGCACTCCCCGATTTTGTTTTTATACTGCCAATGCTGAAAAAAGATTGGGCTTTCCTGCAATTTGCACAACTCCTATCTAAAAAGGGCTTTACATTGCTGAGCAACTGATCCTCCACTTTTTGCACATCTTACTGTTGTGAAAGCATGTTAGACTTTTCAGGTGAAGACTCAGTGCTGTCTGAAACCCACTTTCAAATTTTATTTGTATTCTGTTTGTGGAAATGCAAGAAAAAGGGAGATTTCACTGCTTTTTTCACATGTGGACCAGGTCCACATCATAAACAATGATACTTATACTAGATTATCCCAGAGAAGCTTAACATTAGGATAAACGTCCCTATTAAGCCCACATACCATATAAGCCCACTTGTGACTTCTGAGTCAAATAAAAAAAAAAATCATCACCATTTTTGCTGTGTCATGGTTCTTCCAATGAAGCTGCTTGTTACATACGTTATACTTTTTATTGTAAGCCAATCAGATTTGTCGATATTGTGTTATCGAAGCACATGTGTGACATGCACCTGCTGCTCCCAGAAGTAGTTGCAAAAATAAATAAATTTGTGATTTTGGTGCCCTCAGAAAGATTTTTTTTCATATTTCTACTCCTACTACTACTCCTGCTTTTGGCAAGTACTCATTTGTTATCAAAATCTGAATAAAACATGTTAGAATATTACTCAAATTAGAAATATTTTTTCTATTTAAGTCAAAATATGCGTTTTAGCATGCTAGCAAACAGCCCACATGCTGCATCAATACAGTCACTGCATGACAAAGCATGATAAGCGTGTATAGTTTACATTTTTGTGTGTAGAATATATTATTATACTGTTAAATAGGTAATAGATGTGTATATTTATCTTTATTTATTTTTTAATTAACATTTTTACCAAGTGGGCTTAAAGGGGACACTAGCAAAAAAAAAATAAAATAAAAAAAAATATCGCACTATTTAGGGTGGATGTAAATGAGTATAGCTAATTACTTCAGTGCATGACAGAATAAAATATTCTGACTTTTAACCAGAAATTCACTTATGTTCCCTTTAAGCCACCTGCTCCCATTAAGCCCACTTGACTGTGTTTCAATGGAGATTTTCTCCCTTTTGACTTTTGAACCATTTTCCTGCCTAACTTTGACCTCACCTAATCAATCAGCTCCATAGATCATTAAATATCATTTTATCATCATTTATTATCCTTAAAATATTAGTATTGAACCTGCAAACTGATTTTCTTTTTAGTCATTAGGTCTTCAGAAATCTTGATAATTTAAATATCTGCACATTCAACCAGCTGGCTGGACCAGAAATTTTGGCCAATTACAAATGCCAACAGTACAATGTATGATCGAGATACAGACAAAATGACAACACATACTGAAAGATGAAGTATTGAAGAGTAATTTCCAGTATAATTTTGATTTTGTTCATGAATAGTTTTTTTGGCTACATTCCAAAGAAGACATGTTGTAAGTTCAGCTTTTTTTTTTTTTTTGTGTTGACAACACAGCAAAGGCTGATCATGTCTATTTCAAATGCCATTTTTAAAAATGTCTGAAAAGCAGATTTGGTGGGCTGAATAGGGACGTTTACCCTAATAAAATGTGATTAGATGGCTGGAACAGACGCTCAGTGAGTCTTTATGCTGCTGGTGCTTGTAGCAGAGTTTGAGTATGCTGCGCACCAATGAAATAAGCAAACAAAACTGCAGTGAAAACACAATGAAATGTCCCTTTTTTCATTTTCACAAATAGAATGAAGGTTTTTATAAATCTGAAACTGTGTTTTAAATCATTTTTAGCCTCTCTGGGAAAATCTAGTCCAGATTTGACAGTTTACTAGTACAAAGAACTGTTCTCATAATTGTGACGTTTTCCTAGAATTTCGACTGAAAGTTAAGGTTACGTCCTTGTAAAAATAAAAGTTATTCCCGAAGCGAGTGATCACACTAACAATAACAAAAGTCACAGTTAGCATTTCATTTCCACTGGGTGACCACACTTTGCAGGCTCACAAAGGGGTGTCTGTGACAATCAATCATGTATGTTAAAAGACTGCATCACAGCAACAGAGTCAACCACACCTCCAACAGTTTCTGTCCCTTTCTTACTCAGATTTACTCTGGGAACTTTCCTAAATCACTCCTGAGCTAGGACTCCTCACGAAAAAATTAGAGAGTAAGTTAGGAGCTTTTTGAGGGAGTTCTCAGAATGTGAATATGGCCCCAGACCCCCTGACCAGTCTAGGTACAGTGGTTTTTAATCAGGACCAGAGGCCTGTATTATGAAGCCAGTTCAACTTACCCTGGATATCTTCTCGTTATCTGGTTTGACTAACACTAACATTGTCCGTTTGGATAACCGGTACTACAAAGCTGGTTATCAACCAGTTAAGTCAACTTCCTATCCAGCCTCAAGCACGTTCATGTGAAAGAGGCAGGGTTGCAAACTGTGAGCAACATCATCAGAACCATGAATGAAGTAGGCTACTTCATATGATATGAGATGAAACCGTAGCAAAAGTGTCTGCAACTATGAGACAGTAAAATGCCAGTGGCGTGGGATGTAAACGAATATCTATGATCTTTTTTTTTTTTTTTTTTCTTTAAAGATATTTTTTGGCCATTTTGCCTTTAGAAAAAAAATGTAATTCTACAGGAAATGTTCTGTAATTGTTTACAGATTTTTCCTGTTTTCCAATAAAACAATGAAATGCTAGTAGATTTACAGATATTTTCAGTAATTTTAGATTTTATTTTTAAAATTACAGTTAATTAACCATAATTTAAGATTACATTAATATTATGTTTTTTAATGACAATTTATTGTATTTGTACATATTTAACTGTAATTTTACATACAATTTTCTGTATGTTTTTACAGGTTTACCACCATTTTCCATAAGACAATGTTGTAACTGTAAATTAACAGATACTAGCAGTAATTTAAATATTTACCTTTAGAATTACATGTAATTACTAATAATATAATATTACATTATTACTATGTTTTTTTAAAGGTACATTAACATATTTCTTTCATATTCAAATGTAATTTTACATAAAATGTGATGTAATTTTACAGATCTTTCTTGATAATGATAATGAAGAAATGTACGTAAAGTTACAGAAATCTGTAGTGTTTTCCATAAAATTGCAGGTCATTAAGCATGTGTGGTTAAGGTGATTTTATGTTTTTTTTAAGAGGTAATGAGTAGTATTTGTACAAATACAAAAGTAATTTACTGTACATTACTGTATAAAGACAACTTAAAGTATATTATTTTACAAAAAGTGCACTTTAAATAATGTAATTTTACAGAAAGCATTCTGTATTCTTACAGATTTTTGCTTTTTTTAAACATTAAAATGCCTGTATATTTACAGATATTGGGAGTAATTTAAATTTTTACCATTTATATGGTATACATTCCACTGTAATTTTGTATAAAATGTTGGGTTTTTTTTTTTACAGGTTTATCACCATTTTCAATAAGACAATAACTGCAAATTAACATATATTAGCAGTAATTTAAACATTTACCCTTAAAATTACAAAATATTAACCATAATAAGATTACATTATTATTATGTTTTTAGAGGAAACTTAACATGTCTTTTTCATATTCAAATGTAATTTTACATATGTGATGTCATTTTACAGATCTTTCCTAATAACTGTAATGAAGAAATGTATATAAAATTACAGAAATCTGTGATTATTTCCACAAAATTGCAGGTTATTTAGCATGCATGGTTAAAGTGATTTTATATTTTTTAACTGTACATTACTGTAGAAAGACAATTTAAAATATTATTTTATGGAATGCATATATTTAATATATGATAGAGGATGACAGTGAGAATGGCTACTCAACCCAATGAGACACAACAAAGACTGTGGTTCACTAGATTGGAATTACTGTCCTATTTCCATGGAGACGGTAAGGACAAATAACATTTTTCCAATCTATAAAACTAGATTTGAGCTTGCAATTAAAGCCTGTGCAGATGGACATACTTCCTACCTGTCTCAGCNAAAGAGAATATTTATCACTCTTTATTTCTGCTCTTCTGTGTCTCTCTTAGTTTGGAAGTAAAGTGGCACATTGTTGGCTTTGCTAGAAATGCTCAGTGGCTTGTGGATCACAAGGCAGACATGTACTGCTGTAATTGTGCCAACCTGAAGTGAGTGATGATTAATGTCAAATATTATTTTAAAATTAAAAAAAACAAAAACTGATGAATCCTCCAGTGGAAATAATGACCTGGTTCTCTCTTCATTAGCACTGACGGTACCTGCTGTAGAATGATCTGGCCAAGAAAACAGACACCTCGATGCTTCACCTTGCGCAGCCAAAGTGAGTGTACACACACACACACACACACACACACACACACACACAAAATAGAAAATGAATCATAGTCCCTCTCCAGTTACATCAGATAGGGGGCAATGATATACTATGATACGGTTTGTTGTAGGGCTGGGCAATTATGGCAAAAGTCAAAATCACGATTAATTTAACTTTTAACCTTGATTATGATTAATGAACGATTATCTCCACCCTTGATGAACAATTATGTATTTTCACAGTTTCTTTTGTTTTGTATTTTACACTGCCCTCACACCTGGATATTTTGTGATATTTTCACACGTGTATCTTTAGGGAGTGAAAATTATGAGTTTTAAGGTGTGACGCTGTGGTTAATGTCTAGTTAGGTTTAGGCACAAAACCCAATTGATTAGAACTATGAAAAGATCATGGTTTGGGTTAAAATGATCACTGGAGACAAGTTTTCAAATTCCTTAAAGATATTCAACCTTTACTATCATGGCAACAGTGAACACCATGATTAATTGACATGAGCAAGATTAAGTCGATTAGAGTTTCTAAATGTCGGTTTCGATTATTTTTCGATTAACTGCGCAGTCCTAGTTTGTTGTAAGATTCTTTGTTACATTCTGTTTGAATATGGGTTGGTTGTGCTGTAAATTATGTTGGTGCGTGGTATTGGTGTAATATTCCTCCATGTGCCCCTCTTTAACACATTCCCTTGAGGTGTCTGCACGGCCCCGGTTAGCTTGTAAAATAGATACAGTGGGTTCAGAAAATTTTCAGACCTCTTCATTATTTTCACATTCTTTTGCAGCCTTTTGCTAAAATCATTTAAATTCATTTTTAATCTCATCAATCTACACTCCATATCCCATAATGACAAAGTGAAAACAGAATTTTAGAAATTTTTGCAAATTTATTAAAAAGTAAAAACTAAAATATCACATTGTAGTAAGTTTTCAGACCCTTTACTATGACACTTGAAATGTAGCTCAGGTTGCTTCCATTTATCTTGGTCATCTTTGAGATGTTTCTACACCTTGATTGGAGTCCAGCTGTGGTAAATTCAATTGATTGGACATGATTTGGAAAGGCACACACCTGTCTATATAAGGTCTCACAGCTGACAATGCATATCAGAGGAAAAACCAAGCCATGAGGTGGAAGGAACTGCCTGCAGAGCTCAGACACAGGATTGTGTCGAGGCATAGATCTGGGGAAGGCTACAAACAAAATCTGCTGCACTGAAGGTTCCCAAGAGCACAGTGGCCCCATAATTCTTAAATGGAAGAAGTTTGGAATAACCAGGACTCCTCCTGGAGCTGGCCACCCAGCACAGCTGAGCAATCAGGGTAGAAGGGCCTTGGTAAGAGAGGTGACCAAGAACCTGATGGTCACTCTGGCTGAGCTCCAGAGATCCTGTGTGGAGATGGGAGAAACTTCCAGAAGGTCAGCCATCACTGTAACATTCCACCGACATGGGCTTTATGGCAGAGTGCCCAGATGGAAGCCTCTCCTCAGTGAAAGACACAGGAAAGCTGGCTCGGAGTTTTTCTCACAGTCAGAGTCCTTCAGGTGCTTTTTGCAAACTCCAAGCAAGCCACCCCTTCCCCACGACTATTAAAAACAATGATGTGCAGGTCTGCTCGGCCTGCCAGATCAGCTTGTTACTCATTATCTTGCGACAGCGAACTTTTGCGATCTGTTTCCTACACCAGAAACATTAACATTAAATGTCCTTTTTATTGACAGTTCCATTAATATTTAACTGTAGTATAGAGTTGTATTTGGCTTGTGATTTTTCTAAATTAAAGACGTAGGCAGACAATTGCTCACCATGCTCTTGCCATTTCTGCCTAGACCAAACGAAAGCCCCCTCTGCTTTCAGTTCATACATGTCATCTAATTTGTTTTGCAGCTCATTTAATTTTAATTTCGCCACATCATTTAAAGGGATAGTTCACCCAAAATCAAAATTCTGTTATCATCCACAATTGTAATTTAAGAGGGAACTGTTCATTTTACAATAAGATACTTTTTTTAAATCCATATTTATCAAGAAAAAGACAAACATTAATTGTTATTGCCTTGTGATTTGTTAAGGGTGTAGATAAAACCATCATAACCGTGATGCTGTCCTTATCAAAAGTTTTGGATACAACCCAAAAGTCGATACGAGAACGTCTGGAACAATCCTTATTACTCCACATGTAAGTTTGACTCTTTGGAAATTTCTCTCTCCATATATCAGTTCTTCCTCAGTTCAATCCTTGCCTTTGGTTTGATTTATTCCTTTGAGCTTTGTTCCTTCCCATCTTATCTGAGTTCTGTTGTATGGTTGTGCTCTATAGATTTAATTGCAAACTACAACTGTTTAGTAAGTTAAAAATGTGTTGCTCATTACTGCTTGAAGTGGTGACGAGGTCTTAAAATATTTTGAGAAGGTCTTTTAAAAAGGTATTGAAATTTACTTCAGGATTCCTGGTAATCTATGATAATAAAAAAGCAACTCAAATTAGAAATGATAATTTCAGTTCTCATGAATGTTTGTCTGTAAAATGTCAAAAGGTTTACATGGATTGTCTAAACAAATGCCTGTTTTCTCCCTAACATGGATTGTCTAAACAAATGCCTGTTTTCTCCCTAGCTGGACAATCGGAGGTATTTAAGGAGGCCCCAGCAGCCAAGCAAGTGAACGGACAGTTTGAAATGATCTGACAGCAGTTTCTCACGCACAGTATGTATTGCCCAAATTGAATGTATCCTAGTTACAAAGTTTAATGTCTTTGACCTAAGTCCAAATATTGCTGATCGTCTTCATAAGCTGCTCCTGTGCTTCACAATTGTGGAACAGAGTCCAGCTCCCAATACACATTCATTGCATTGAGAAGAAGGCCTCAAAATTACTCTTATTGCACATAATAGGCAATAAGTAGATTCTGCTAGTATATGTTAGAAAAACCTATGTAATTATGTCAAATTTTAACCGCCATCCCACGGGAATACGTTGCTTTTTCACTGCGGTGAAAAAAGAATCCATACCATACATCCACAATGTTGACTTGCCTTAAAACAAATGTAGACATCCTTGTTTATCTTCTTTATGTTGAGTTGACTGTGGTCTACCACACAGCTTAATCCACCAGAGACATTTAGCTCTGTTTAGATGTGGTTTAGGTAATGGGATGTTGGGGATGAAATATACCCCAATGCCTAGCCTCTCAGGAAACCTCGTATCAGAGTTGTATTACCCCTGCACATTTTGATGGCTTCTGAGACGAAACCAGGTCCATCTGTCTCCAAAAGTTGTGTATAGCACCTTGTATCTTGAGAAATTGCTTTGACACTTAGCTGCTATGCTAACGGCTACTATGAGAGCACGGTCAGACTGAATAATGCAGTGAAATTAAATGGCAATTCTGAGTATCAGGCTAGCAATGCATTGAGTTGAGTATGTGCAGTCAGCTCACACTGCATACTCAAAAATTCTTGATAATTTAGTATAAATGCGGGCATTTCTTGCACACATAATCCACATACTATGCAGCTGAAACACTACATACTCAATCTGACATACTTAGCATGTATAGTACATTAGTAATACAGTATGATGGACAGCATGACAGCTCCTCAAGTAAAGCCAAAACATCTCAATCGCCCCCTGGTGGCTGGCTGTAGTATAGGACATAAAGTCCACCCTCTCCATGTTGACAAGTGGAACATGGGCCAAACTCAAAAACTCCAAGTACACATAATTTATGTATTTTTTTGTAGGTAGGTAGTTCTTATGCTGATGTTACTTATAGATGAAAGATGTTTCTATTTCCAGTTTTGCCTTGCAATTAATGCATATGGAGGTCTAGTCAAAGTAACTTACTTGTATTTTTCAAGATAACATACTGATGATTACTGTATGATTATACTGCGAGTGTCATGTTTTGAAAAAGTTTATCATAGATTGTTGCTCATGCCCATGCAGTAGAATAGGAGGGGGCTTTCCAGTATTACTGGATGGGCGGGGCAGGGAGCTATCTGGTTTCTGCTATTAGGGATTGTGACTGAAAACATGTGTGACTGAAAACATGTCATTTGGGCCCAGGGTTTAAAATATTGAAATATTCCAACTTTTTTTTTTTCTTACATGTAGCTATTTTTGATGTATTTGTAATGTATTTACTTACATGTAGCTATTTTTGATGTATTTGTAATGTATTTAGCTTGTTTTTCCACTGTCCAATGGTTGTTTTTTAATATACTAATTCTCTAAAATGACAGATTAATACTGTAAATTTGCAGATATTTATCTTAAGTTTTATGAACCTACTTCATTTTTATACGTTATAACTTTGTTATTGTGCATGGAAAAAATAGTGTTTTAACATGAAATTACTGTAGATAGACTTGGCCATTTCCTAAAATACATAATGTATACCGTGAAATTACAGAGATTAATGTGAAAGGTATTTGATATTAATGTTTTTTGACATAATATGTATGTTATTTTACAGTATAATGGGCATTTATCAACTATAATATACTGTATTTTAATTAATTTGACTGTAAAAATATACTCTGAATTTTTACAGTTATTGTACGTAGTTCTGTGATACAGTTATTTACTGTCATTTTACGGTATCTGTTTGGAAACAGTGCTTTTTACGTTTTTACAGTTTTTTTTTTTGTTTTTTTTTTTACTACAGTGTGGACAGGTAAGCGTGAGGGGGGGAGAGAGAAAGAGGGGACGACATGCAGCAAAGGGCCACAGGCTGGATTTGAGCCCGGGCCGCTTCGGCAACAGCCTTGTATATGGGGCGCCTGCTCTACCACTAAGCCACCGACGCCCCAATGACCTATAATTTTAAAACGGAAAATCTAGAAACATTCAAATCAATATCCAAAAATTCACCGTGATCCGAGACTTAAGTTACGTGCAGGTCACTGATATGACATTAGTATACAGTACTTTTTGCTGTTTAGTTGGATGGTGATAATACAACTCTGAATATATCACATAGAACGCTGGGTTGGGAACCGGAGGGTCACCTGTTCAAGTCCCCGTCCGGACCAAATGCAGAGCGTGGACTGGTGGCTGGAGAGGTGCCAGTTCACCTCCTGGGCACTGCTGGGGTGCCCTTGAGCAAGGCACTGAACCCCCCAACTGCTCAGGGCGCCTGACCAAGGCAGCCCCCTCACTCTGACATCTCTCCACTTTGTGCATGTGTAGGTCCTGTTTGAGCATGTGTGTGTATTTCCGACCTGTGTGTTAATGACAACGGAGTGAAAAAATTGAATTTCCCCTCAGGGGGATTAATAAAATATATATATAAAAAAAATGTTAAGGTCTGTAGTAAAATGCAGTGGACAAAGAGCCCTGGGGTAATTAGGCTAAGTGATTCTACTGACCTATAACAGCCTGTAGGCTCCTCTTTTGTTCCATGAGACTCCGGACTTTTGTTCATATATACTTTTTCATAAGTATTCTGATTGGTCAGAGGTCGGAGTGTTGACAGAAACGATACCCTTAAGTTAACCTGCTCAGAAGCAGGTTTGCTGCTCAGCATACGTTGCTTTGGTGATTAAACCCGGTAAAAGGAGAATAAGCTTCATAGTACTGTAAACCCCGAAGTTACCTCGCGAACTTCAAATCCTGCTTCGAAGTAACGTTACAGTCCACATGTGAAACGCACAGTGAAATGCTTTTGGGTTTGTTTGTTTTTTTTTTGGTATTTTCACAGATAGAATAAAGGCTTTCATACTAGAAAATGGGTTTCAGACAGCGCTGAGTCGTTACCGGATAGCCCCAACATGCGTTCACAGCAGTAACATGTGCAAAACGTGGAGGATCAGTCGCTCAGCAATATACATTACTCCCCCCAGCTCCCCTAATTTAGGGAGCTACGAATCCGAAGCCAACTTCACGCAGGCAGGTGAGGTTAGCTTTTTAATGACAAAATACGGACTAAAATGCTATTGAAACTGTCAGTCAATTTATGTTCTTTTGCGTTTCATTCTTTCAGTAAGCTACTGTTGTTAACGTAATTAGACTTTACTAAACAGTGACATGTGATGACTAAAGCGCTCGAGCGACCTGAAGGTGTTCTTTGGTATTTTCCGGCTGCTACATTAACGTTCCTTCGGTCAAGGACGCTCCGCTGACATAAACAGGTCAATGTTAGCTGAGGTGCTACAAGTAACAGGGCCTTACGTTTACAGCCAGCCTAACTACAGCATTTCTATGCAATTAAACAATAAAGACAAACCCAAGCACATTCATGAACACGCCCTGCCTTACCAGGCGTCTGCAGATCTGAGCACGCATGGTTAAAAGTCCATTGGAAGACATCTTGAACCAGGAGATGACGCATACAATTAACACTGTCTTAACCTTCTTGTTGTTCCCTTCTTCTTCTTCTTCTTCTTCTTCTTCTTCTTCTGTTTGATGTTTTTTGGCGGGTGGCAACCAACGTTAAGGTGCATTACCGCCACCTACTGTGTTGGAGTGTGGACAAGAGTTAACCATCTACCCCAAATCAGAAAACAATACAATAAAAAAAATAAAAAAATAAAATAAAATAAAATAAAAAACAAAAAAACAACAACAAAAAAAACAAATAAATATATAAATATCAACTAAATCCTTCCAATTAGCTCAGTATCACTCAAAAACTTAAATAGACTTCCTACATCAGCTGTTAATACAGTCTTAAGTGACAGCTCTTCCTGTGCAGTCCTGACTTCTCTCTTTAATATGTCGGGAGCGTACCTATGTTCCCCAGGTTCTATGTTCCCCATTTAACCCTGCAAAAAAG
>NC_065508.1:40799376-40826040 GCF_006386435.1 Epinephelus moara | reverse complement strand
TCTCTGGTTTTTGACACATTTAGGTTGAGGAAGCTATCATCACACCAATTGACAAATTCAGGGAGGGCACAACCATGATTTGACTGGTGGCCCTGAAGAAGAGACAGTAAGACTGTGTCATCTGAAAACTTGACAAGACAGCTGTTTTCTTGAGAGGATCTGCAGCTGTCTGTGTAAAGAATAAAAAGCAGGCGAGAAAGGACACAGCCCTGGGGGGAGCCTGTGTTTGACAGTATGACAGAGGACATGCGTCCATTCACAAAGACTTGCTGCAGTCTGTTTGTTAAAAAGTTTAAAATCATCAATAAAATCTGATCCGGTAGCATAAAATGAGAGGATAGCCTTTAAAGGGGAACTAAACCCCCCTCTCTGGGCATTACTCCGCCCACAGCTTGATTTCAAAAAGTTCAGAAAAGATAGGCGGAGCTGAGGGAAGGAGGGGGGGGGGGGGTGAGACAGGCGAGCGGCTGAGGAAGGGGGCGGAGTTAAGATTGTCCCTCGCTGCGGGGAGAGAGGTCCCTCTCCTCCGCTCCACACTTCGACTTATTTTCATTGTGCCGATGGTGGCTTGGAAAACCGCCCCTAACTGTGTCACATGGGCAGAAGGGAAGGCGGCCGGTTCTATTTCTCCCTCTCTGGGAGCCTGGGCTCAGAGCAGCAGCCCACCGCATCCATCCACCCCTCCCTCCCTCGCGGCCCGGCCGCACATACACCCCCCCGAGGCTCGGCTCTCTCTGCGGACAGAATGGTTTTATAGTAAGGGGAGGAGTAAAGGGAGGAGGGCAGGCTTTAGTGTGGACGGTTAGTGACGTCATTCGCCTCGAAAAAGAATCATTCGCCTCCAATGTAATGTAATGTAAATTCAAGTGTAGTAACCAGATTTCAAGCTGTAGAGGGCACTCCATACCACATTTTTAAAATAAAATGTAGATTTTCAACAGTTTGCACTAAACTGTCAAGATTTTGAGCAGGATCAGTCAGTAACACTACTATACAACCAGAAACAATGATTATCAGCTGAAAAAAATGGTTTTAGGGTTTAGTTACTCTTTAAATTAAAATATGAGGCTGCATCTTGTTAAAAGCAGAGCTAAAATCAGCAAATAAAAGTCTGGCATGGGATTTAGTTTGTTCCAGGTGCTTGTACAATCTATCTAAAATGAAGAGCTTTGCATCCTCCACACCTTAACCCGCCTGATAGGCAAACTGTAGTGGGTCCAGTTTGTCTGAAGTTAATGAGATAATTTCATCCTTCAGAATTTTTTCGAAGCTTTTCATTACCAGAGAGGTCAGTGCTATTGGCCTGTATTCGTTTAGTTTCTTGGGGTTTTTCGATTTGGGGATAGGTATTATGGTTGATTTTTTTCCATACAGTAGGTATCTGACCACTATTTGCACACATTTGAAAAAGGGTTGTGAAAATTTCACCAAGCTGGTTGGCGCAGTAGCACAGTGTGCGTCCACATATAGCGTCAGGGCCAGCAGCCTTCCCTATTTTTGTTTTTTTTTAAACAGGGTTATGACCTGATTCTGGGATATCTCAATGTCATTTAGAGGTGTCAGTGACTCTCTTAACTTAGGGACATCATCTGACAGGGGCCTTTCAAATCTGGCAAAAAAACAGGTTGAAAGCATCTGGCAGGTCAGCATCATCCACACCTGTTATCCTGGTGAGTTGTCTGGTTTCACTGGTGGGCTGGTTAATAGCTGCCATAGATTTGATACCTTGCCAGGCTGCCCTTAGATCCCCCCTACTGTACTGATTTTCAATTTTCCTTCTGTACTGTATTTTTGCCTTCTTTATTTCATTTTTTTACTTCTCTGGAGACTGCTTTCTTTTCCAAGGTCCCCACAATAAAATGTCTTTTTCTTTTTGTTGATGACACTTTTTAGTTCTTTAGTTACCCATGGCTTGTTGTTTGGATAAATAAACACCTTTTTTGTTGGGATAACTGCATCAACACAGAAATCTATGTAAGCAGACACTGTATCAGTCAGTTCATTAATGTCACCACAAGCATCATAAAAACATTGCCAGTCCGTACATTCCAAGCACCCCTGGAGGGAGGATATACTGTCGTCCGACCAGATTTTTACAGTCTTCTCCTCCCGATCCAGACGCTTGAAGGCGGGTGTGTACACAGGCATTAAATACACGCTGTTATGGTAAGAAGCACCAAGAGACGGCATGGGCATGGATCTGTATGCTCCATTTACTGATCCATAACAAAGATCAATGACAGTGTTCTTCTGCGTGGTAGCACAGGTTACATACTGTTCAGGATCTCTATCACAGTGGTTAAAATCTCCCAAGATGAACTTGGGGGCCTCTGGGCAGGTGTCATCCAGTCTTTGAATGACGTCAGCTATCAGCTGAGCAGCAGCTGATGCGTTGGCTCGCGGATGTATACACCACCCAGATAGCACACATACCTCTGGCCGACGTCGGTCTGAGGACGACACATTGGCCCTGAATTTATAACGTCTGACAAGCGTCGGCCGCATGGGCGGATATCTTTAAATTTAATACTCTTTTGTACCAGCTCATCAAACGTCTCTGTTACGTCAGCTTTGGGTCGGCCCAGTGCCATAGAATGTCTGCCCACATACAGAAGTCGCCACAGAGGCAGAATTTCATCTCCGCGGTCTTTGTTTGGAACTGAGCTCTCAGGACACAGCATCTCATCGCAGTTGGTTTCAGGTAAGCTAATTAGAGTAAATTGGCAGAAAATAGCTATGTTGTTTCTTCTGTGACTGTTAAAAGAGGTTCCTGGTGAGTGGCGAGGCACGACTGGGTGTATATAGCACATGTCCCCACCAGCTAACGTTATCTTTCATTAGCTGTTAGCTAGTTTAGCGGTTTAGCTCATGTTAGCTAACAGGCTACAACTGTGGTGTTTTCATTTTATTTCCCCTAGTTGACGTTATCTGCTCATCTGGTTATCGTGAGCACTCGTTTTGGGTTAAAGTGGAAGTGCCCGGAGCTGCCACACGTGGTCCCGCGACCCCCCGGCCTGACCTCCGGGGCCCTGGATGGGTGCTCAAGTGTGGGTGAGAGGAGAGGAGAGGAGCGCGGAGGTAAGGCGGAGCGGGCCGACACTGTGTATCCCAGAACGGGTGCTCAAGTGTGGGTGAGAGGAGCAGAGAGGAGCGTGGAGGTCAGGCGGGGCAGGCCGACACTGTGTATCCCCGAACGGGTGCTCAAGTGTGGGTGAGAGGAGTGGAGAGGACTGCGGAGGTCAGGCTGGGCGGGCCGACACTGTGTATCCCAGAACGGGTGCTCAAGCGTGGGTGAGAGGAGCGGAGAGGACTGCGGAGGTCAGGCCGAGCGGGCCACTGCAAAGCAAACTGACCCGGTGGCTACAGGTAATAGCGCAGTTTTGAAACCACTGTTTTTCCGAGATGAAGGACTGATTGTTGAGCTGCTGTTAACAGTTAACAGAGTTAACTGTTAACAGCAGCTCAACAATCGGGCAGATCAACAATCGGATTCCGTTATTTGACAGTTTCAACACTAAATTAAACAGGGCACGGACCCAAAGCCTTCAATCTGGCTAAAAGACAGCTGAAATGCAAAAAAAAAAACATACAGTGGTGAAGTTGGGATTTGTTTTTTGAAATCATCGTCTTTTCTGTCTCTTGCAGGCTGCCAGGAGAAGCGGACTGGCCGTCAGATATTGTTTGTGGAAATTTGAAAATAAAGTTTGTCAAATTGACTTTTGTCTCTTCTTGTGCACACTTACACACGAAATAGGGTAACAGTCAGCTATTTTTGAATGTTAGCATTGATTTCTCACATTGAATGGTGAAATATCTGTAGTTTGAAAGGTCTGACCTAAATGAATAAAGGTCGTAGTTAACGAAGCATATGAATATTAATATAGAAGGAGCGCCCACTGAGCGCAGCTTCTTTTATTGATTGTTTGAACGTCGCGTGGTGATCATTTTCAATTAAAGGCCGACGTCTCAGCAACGTCTTGGCAATGAGCAAACGCTCTCCCTGCTACGTCTTAACGATCTAAACTTGATACATCGGGCCGACGTCGGCCAGATGTATGTGTGCTTATCTGGGTAGCGTGTAAAACAGCTGTTGAAACTCGCGAGGTAAATAAAATGGATGGAGAGCATATACATTCTCTAGCCACAACAGTGTTACATTACCTGTTGTTCACATAGAGGCACACTCCTCCTCTGCGATTTTTCCTGGTTATCTCCAGGTCTTGGTCCAGACGAATTGGGCTTCCAAACTCATTTATATTTAGGTCCTCGTCCCGATCTAACTTGCCCAGCCATGTTTTCGTGAAGGCGAGAAGACAAGTGTCTTTGATGCCGGGTTTCCACTTAACCCATGCTTCCAGCTCGTCCGTCTTGTGTCTGAGAGACTGGACATTTGACATTCACACAGAGCTGCCCGCTGAAATGGAGGTGAATGGTACAGCCCCCTCTCTCCCTCAAAACTAATCAAATTACTACTGGCAGGGAAAAATAAGTAAAGCAGCATTATTACTTTTGAAAAGAGTAACAAGTAATGAGTAATATTATATTTTTGTAGGAACAAGCCCAACACTGTATGCAGGCTAGGTTAATTGGTGACTCTTAATTGGCTGTAGGTGTGAATGTGAGCGTGAACCGTTATCTGTCTCTTTGTGTCAGCCTGTGATAGTCTGGCGACCTGTTCAGGTGTACCCCGTGTCTCATCCAGTGTCAGCTGGGATAGACTCCAACCACCAATGTGATAAGCAGTTACGGAAAATAAATGAATGAATACATAAATATCACTGCAACTTTCAGATATATATCAAGTTGGTTCAACTTAATTAAGCTTTTAAAGGACAAAGCAAATCATGTTGGTTGTATAAAACTAATTGGGGTTATTAATAATGTATTCTATAAAGCAAGAGTTGGAACTACTTTAAAGATGCATGCAAATTGTTATCTTGTTTTTTAAGTTGAATTAGTGGATTATTTTTACAGTGCAGTTTCTTAATTTGTTGTCTCTGAGACATTGAGGAGTGAAATATACTACTATGGTTTATTTCCTACACTGTAAACTCCAATTTGCTCACTCAGCTTAAATTTTTTTTGGAAACAGCTTGCACTCAAAACTTTTAGTATCGTACAAAACAGTAACATAAAGGTTTTGAGTACACCAGACACAAAATAAATGTGTCATATGGCCAGTGTCTGACAGGAATTTTGTGTCAATTTAACATAACTTTATTTGTTCTTAGAACATTTAATTCTATGGCATATAAACAAAAAACATTAAAGGGATAGTTCGACATATTGGCAAATTCGCCTATTGCCGTAATCCCTATAGTCATATGAGTAGGTACATTACCTTTAATTGTCAGTGCCTGCTGTTCTGAGATCAGTGGGGCAGAGCTGCCCGCTGAAATGGAGGTGAACGGTACAGCTCCCTCTCTCCCTCAAAACTAATCAAATACACCATCAAATGACTCCAAAACGCTCTAGTGGACAACACATGACTTGCGCATTCCCCACGCTATGAAATCATAATGTATAATTAAGTAACATTACGACACATGAAGCAAATACTCAGAACTACTCTCTTGAGTAAAGCACTGGGCGGAGTGACACAGTGCGCACCTGAGACAGTGCCGTTGTTATTGCTTGCAGCCTTGCATTTGCGGTATCGTCAGCTGGATGCACCAGAAAGTTTGAGAAAAGTTTACGCTTTTCTTGAAAAATACTGCCATACCATCTTTTGGCATCACAAAATGAGCAGACGTGGTAAGTGATCATTGTGTATTTTGCTCAGCAATCTCTCTGCTGTAACGTTACCTCCATGTTGAGTAATATCAGCCTACAACCCAAGCATGGTAAATAAGGCTAAAATGCAAATGTTGTTGTGGTTATGTTATGGATAAGTGCTTGCCCAGAGCATATAGTGAAGTGACTGGCATTACTTCTCATTGTTGGGAATAAACAGACTGCTAGGGAACATTTTATGTTGTTGTTCCCTTAGGAGTTGTGGTGATTTATGAGTGTGGAGTTAGCATGTTCTCCCCGTGTTCCAGTGATTACTTTGAGGCGTACTCTCGTACCATCCCACCATCAACATATGTATGTAACATACAGTCACTTGCCACTTTGTTAGGTACACCTTGTGTAATCCAGTAGAATGGCTATACCATGATTTTTTCCTGAAGCTTATACATTTTCGGTTATTGTTGACATTATCTAGAAAGTGATGATTCTACTTTGTTTATTATTGAGGTCATAGTGAATGATGGTGGTGGTGTACTGGGGTGGCCTCCTAATTTTGTCTAATCGAGGGGGACAAAATATTAGGAACACTTTTCAATATATTGCACTCCAGTACCCCAGCACCACCCACTACGACCTCAATAACAAAGTAGAATAATCACCTTTCTGACAATGTCAACAAAAACCTGTAACTCTTCCTCTGTATATTCTGGCTTTTTCTCAACAAACTTGTTTTGATGAGGGGAGTAACTGCACTAAACATACGCTGTTTGAAATCACTCCGCCCAGCAAGTACTGTATGTCTAGAATGTAGTTCCGGCTGTGCATTTGGCTTCAAAACAACTCTGTCTCGTAATATTACATTATTATTTCATAGCGTGGTGAATGTGTAAGCTACAAGTTGTCCACAAGAGCGTTTTGGAGTCATTTGATGGTGTATTTGATTAGTTTTGAGGGAGAAAGGGGGCTGTACCGTTCACCTCCATTTTGTGTACCGAGCAGCAGGCAGCTCTGCCCCACCGATCTCAGAACAACAGGCACTGATAATTAAAGGTAATGTACCTACTCATATGACTATAGGGGTTACGGCAATAGGCGAATGTGCCAAAATGTCAAACTATCCCTTTAACACTTGAAGAGCTCCTTTCTTTAAATGGGCCTCAGTACACTGGAGGTAAGATGCCAGTATATTCTGGAGGATATTTCATATTTAAAGGGATAGTTTGGAAATTTTGAAATGTGACTGGATGAGGTACTAACCCATAGTCAATGTATTACCTACAGGAGATGGCGTTTGTTACACCCCCAGTTTGGAGAAACAGACCGGGGTACCGGCATTGAATCTAAGTATTGTACTTAGAATATTTTTACCGCTTTAACATGCTATCAGACAGCCTTTTTTGACGGGAACTAGAGTGAAACCAAAACATATCTATGCTGTCTTTGAAGTTAGACTCTACCAACAAAAACAATTAATTTTATCTTGCTGAAGAAGTGTGTTGCTGGTCTACTGCTGCCTCAGTCAGTTAGTTAGGTACTGTTATTATTTGACTTTGTTGAATCCAAGCTAACCCTTGAAACCCCAAAGTCACACAATATCATAAACAAACTACATATCGAGGAAGCAGTAGACCTGCGGGGTATTCCAGGTAGGAGGTTCAACAAACTCTGAGTCAGGGCTGATTTATCCTGAGATGGGAAACTCTGAGTTACCGGTTCCAGAACAGCTGATTTGAGTTAGTTCAGTCAACTCTGAGTATGTTCACTCTGAGTTAAGCCGACAATAAAAAGCCATCATCAATGGAGCTGCGACTCCAAGATTCACCATGGCAACAGGTAAATAAAAGACAGCGCCTCCATTTTAATCCAGTGGATGTAGAGATATTAATGCATGTGTAGCAGACGGTGTACGTTTATCTTTAAAAGAAGAGGCTGAGTCAGAGCGAGGAAAGTGTAAATAAGTTAACCATAAAGTTAATAAAAAAGTTTTATTCAGTGTTCATTCATCATTTATCAGACTTACATTTCCTTAATGAAGATAAAGTGGTGGAATCTGACTGTGTATCAGGCTGTAGATACATTACATTATATTAGTTATATACAATAATATATTTGTTTAGATTTAATCTGATGGGGAAAAACACAGGAGGCAGCAACTGAAAAATAGGAAGATTTAAAACATATAGGCTAGGCTATAGATCAAAGATATAAAGACATGACTGTAAACTCACAGTCTGACCCAGTAATAATATGTTTGATGATTTGCACTTGAAAAAACGTTGAGGTTAAAATACAGTAGATTTTAAAATGTTGCACATCTATTTGTATCTTGACTCAACANTCACAGTCTGACCCAGTAATAATATGTTTGATGATTTGCACTTGAAAAGACGTTGAGGTTGAAATACAGTAGATTTTAAAATGTTGCACATCTATTTGTATCTTGACTCAGCAGCATTCAGTGACTTTATTTCAGCTACAAATGTAGTAAATTTAAAGACACTGAAATGCTGCACCATTGCTCACTCAGAAATATTAACATATAATCCCCAATATTAGGCTATAGGAATTATGTTCCATCAGTGCGACCAATGACATCAGTGATAGAGATCATTAGTCATTGATACTACGTGTCTAAAGCTTCATACCGATTTTTAAAATTTAAATAATTAGACCTACACATTATGTGCAATAAACATTTGGGAGCTGCTCTAACAGACTGACAGTCTGATCCTTGTGCACAGTGTTATAAAAAATAATAAATATAAAAAGGACAGAGGTTTGATTCTGAGCTGAGGGTGAATTCTCGCTGTGTAATATTTGAATGTAAAGACAAAAACTGATGTCCAAAGAAATGATTGATGTGCATAAATTCAGTAACTTAAGACAGTCCTGAGTAACAAACTAATATCCAGCAGGATTTAGACTGTGACAGACAGTAAATCTCCGCTAATTAATGCGCTTCGATACAAGCTTTGACATGGACTGAATGAATGAGGAAATGAAACAGCGTGTAAGAGGGAGGAGACAGAGAAAAACTCAGAGTTTATTGAAGAAAACCTGTCAGCGAGCAGGTTATGTTCATAGAGTCTGTTACCATGGTGATTGACTCAGAGTTTCAGTTACCTCTCTTTCTGGAACGGATAACTCAGAGTTTCCCTCATCTCAGGGTTAACTTACTCTGAGTTTTCACATAACCTGCTTTCTGGAATACCCCCCAGCAGCTCCCATTTACAGCAAGATAAATTTACTGTTTTTGTCAATGGATCCTGGTGGCTTTAACGATAGAATAGAATGGAATAGAATAGAATGTCTTTATTGTCATTGCAACAAGTACAACGAAATTGTAAGGTGCAGTCCTCCTTAAGTGCCATTTAAAAAGTATGATAAAAACACAAGAATAAAAGTATAAAAGAATGCACTAAAAGTGCACAGTAAAAATAAATAATAAATAAATAATATTTAATAATATAATAAATAACATTGCACAACATTCAGACAGCAACCAGTGTAAAAACAGTCACATAAAAACACAGCACCAGTCAAACAGTGTTTAGTGCAGTAATGGCTCTTGCGTAGAAACTGTTTCTTAGTCTATTTGTTTTGGCCTTTGTCCTGAAGCGTCTGCCAGAGGGTAACTGTTCAAAAAGTGCATGTCCAGGATGGGTTGGGTCCTTGAGTATGTGTTGTGCTTTCCTGAGGCAGAGGGAACTGTAGAGTTCCTCCAGGGATGGAAGGGGGCAGCTGGTGATCTTCTGGGCTGTGGTGAAGATTCTCTGGAGCGCTTTCCTGTTTGCTGCTGTGCAGCTGGAAAACCACACGCAGATACAGTATGTAAGAATGCTCTGTACGGAGCACTTGTAAAAGGACACTAACAGCTCCTGTTTGAGGTAGTTGTTTCTCAGTATCCTCAGGAAATAAAGTCTCTGCTGTGCCTTTTTGATGATGGCTGTAGTGTTGGCGCTCCAGGTCAGGTCGTCCTCTATGTGCACGCCCAGGAATCGGCAACTGGAGACCCTCTCCACACAGTCTCCGCCGATGAACAGGGGCGGAGTGTCTGTTTTCCTCCTCCTAAAGTCCACGATGATCTCCTGTGTCTTCTTAGTGTTCAGGATCAGGTTGTTCTCCGTGCACCACGCAGACAGCCTCTCCACCTTGTCCCAGTATGCGGACTCATTCCTTCCTGAGATGAGCCCCACCATGGTGGTATCATCAGCGAACTTTATGATGCTGTTGCTGGAGTGTGTGGAGGTGCAGTCATGCGTGTAGAGAGTGTAAAGTAGGGGGCTCAGCACACAGCTCTGAGGGGAGCCGGTGCTGAGGCTGATGGCTGAGGAGACATGGGGGCCTACTCTCACCCTCTGGGAGCGATCTGTCAAAAAGTCTTTGATCCAGCGGCAGACAGAGTCAGATAATCCAAGATCGTACAGTTTTGACACCAGTCTGTTCGGTAGGATCGTATTAAATGCAGAGCTGAAGTCCACAAAGAGCAGGCGTGCGTAGGTCCCCTGATGCTCTAGGTGGGACAGAGCAGTGTGGAGGACTGTTGTTATGGCGTCCTGCGCGGACCTGTTAGCTCTGTATGCGAACTGAAGAGGGTCAAAACCGGGATGTAGGATGGAGGTGATGTGGGTCTGGACCAGTTTCTCAAAGCATTTTGTGATAATGGGTGTTAATGCCACCGGACGATAGTCATTTAGACTGCTGATGGTATTTTTCTTGGGGAGGGGGACAATGATGGAGGACTTTAGGCAGGGAGGGACGGTGGCCTGACTCAGGGACTGATTGAAAATTTTGGTGAAGACCCCCGCCAACTGAGCTGCACAACCCTTATGCACCTGTCCGGAGACACCGTCAGGGCCCGCTGCTTTCCTTGGGTTCACTGTATCCAGTGTGCGCCTCACCTGGTGCTCCTCTACCGTGAAGGGACTGCTGCTGTCTGCTGCTGGATGTGATGAGGCCGTCTCTCGTGCTGGCACCTCGAAACGAGCAAAGAAGTTATTCACTTCCTCTGCTAGTGAGGCGCCACCATCGTGCATGGTTCGTAATATGTTGGACCCCTCGCCACACCTGCCTGGAGCTGTTGTTCTTAAAGCAGTCCTCTGTCCTCCTCTTGTATGCAGCCTTTGCCACTCTGATTCAGGTTGGATCTGGCAGTGTTGTAAAGCTCCCTGTCTCCAGACCTGAAGGTGGTGTTCTTCTCCCTGAGCAGGCACTGCACCTCTTTAGTCATCCAAGGCTTCTTGTTTGGATAAACTTTGATGTGCCTGTCCACAATGGTGATGTCCGTGCAGAACTTTATGTAGTCCAGGACTGCTGTGGTATGCTGCTCCAAGTCCTGATGTTCAAACACCTCCCAGTTTGTCATATCAAATCAGTCCTGCAGCTGCTGAGACGCACCTTCAGGCCAGGTCTTAATAGTTCTGGATATGGTAGGAGCACTTCTCCTGAGGGGGATGTATGCTGGTATTAAGAGCAGGGACATGTGGTCTGACTGGCCCAGATGTGGTAATGTCCTCATCCTGAAGCCCTGCTTGATGTTAGAATAGCACCTGTCCAGTGTGTTTTCTCCCCTTGTAGCACATTTGACATGTTGATGTCATTTGGGGAGTGCTGTTTTTAAATCAACGTGATTCAGATCCCCTGCTACAATGTGGATAGCTTCAGGGTGCATGTTCTGCTGACTGCTAACGGTGTCATGTAACAGTCCGAGGGCTTGGTTAGCATTAGCATCAGGGGGGATGTACACAGCTGTAATAAAGACAGCAGTAAACTCTCGAGGCAAGTAAATGGGCCTGCATTTCACAGTCATATACTCCAGGTTCGGAGAACAATGGCTGCTGATAGTCTTAGTGTCAGTGCCCCAGCTGTTGTTAGATACACAGTCCTCCCCCCTGCTCTTACCGGAGTCTGCAGTTCTGTCCCAACAGTGTAGCGTGCGGCCTGCTAACTCAATAGCTGCGTCTGTAATAGATGAACGGAGCCAGGTTTCCGTGAAGATCAGCACACAGCAGTCCTTCACTGTGTTGTTAGTAGAAACCTGTAGCCTCAGTTCGTCCATCTTGTTAGCGAGGGATCTTGTATTTGCGAGGAAAACGCTAGGAAGTGGTGGTTTGTGTGGGCTCCTGCGTAGCCTCGCTAGCGCCCCAGCTCTGCATCCACGCTTCCTCCTCCTCTCGCTGCGCCGCTTACGTCTCGTCTCCTCTGGGATGATAATCCACGGAGCGCCGGGGCTCCTGGCGATGTCTGCCGGGATGTTATGGGAGCAGATAAACTCCGCTGTGACCGTCCTCTCACTGTGAAATCCTATCTCCAGGAGGTCGTGCTGACTGTAGACTTTAAATCTACAGCATAGATAAGTTTCAGTTCAGGTACTAAAGGGCTTTTTGATGACAAGGTAAAGTGATGAAAATGTTTTAAATATAGCCCTCACTTAAACTCGTATTGATTTCTTTTTAGGTGGCTAAAATACATTTTGCTGCTTCCTGTCCACAGCATTACATTGTTTGGCTTCTGTGGTGGTATTCCAGTCTACTTTTCCAAACTGGGGTTGTGCAGACTGACATCCTTTGTACGTAAAAGACTGACAGTGGACACGAACCTCATACAACCCCAATTTAAAAAATTCTAACTATCCTTTTATGGAGTTATAACCAGTAGCAGAGGCATTTTTGACAAAGTATTCACTCTGCTAGACTATTATTAGATTTAATATGAGAGACTATCCCCACTTAAAATCATATCTTGCAAATGCAGTGGACCTGTAAGCAGTGTATTTTTTCTGCAGACAAAAGAGGGCAGTTGTTAAAACACTATCGCTTGAAACATGTAGGCTTCACTCTGCAACAGCCTATTGGCTGTGTCTTTATCAGGATTGCTTGTGCACTCTCAAATCTTTCAATGCACTGTAAGTGCATTTGTGTCTTTGTCATTCTCAGTCAGACATTGGACAAGTTTTCACACACAACTTAAGCAAAGAGTTCTATAAATAGATGAATTTGAAGTGGCTAATCCATTGGGAACATCCAAGAAAAAACATAAACTATGTGCCGTGTATTTAAGGCTGTGCAATTAATCGTCTGGTGATCGCGATTACGATTTTGAGGTCAAACGATTTCAAAATGAATGCAATCGAGGGTAAACGATTTTTGGTCACGGACGCCTGGAGATGATATTTTGTCTACGGAAGCCGCGCATGCGCAATACCGCCCCTCCTCTCCTCTATTCACTCCATGAGCCAGTCAAGTAGGTGAACTACGAATAATGCAAGGGGCAGGTGATCGCGGAACATTTAAAAAACAGCGTGTGGAAAACGGCAGAGGAAGAGCGAAAGATGTTGGTCTGTGAGTGTGTGCATGTGTCGTTGTGTGTGTGTGTGCGCGCATCAGGGCCGAACTCCGCCGTGCGCGATACAGAGAACAGAGGAGAATTGCAAACGCTCGACCATGTAGGGACAGAAATGACATGCCGTCGCATAACCAATATAAGTCACCACATGCACCGCATAATTGTTTGCATAATCATTTCAATTTTGACCAAAATAATCGTGATTATGATTTTTTCCATTATCGAGCAGTCCTACGTGTATAGGGTACTTGCTAATCTTGACTCCAAATATCAGTCAGCTCTTCACTCTATTCAACTTGCTCTTTTGTGTAAGGTTAACACTGTGAAAGAATGTGGCTATCCAGAAGTCCTCCGCCCTCTCATTCAGGATCTTGCAACTCTTGAGGACTATGGTCTATGTTGACCAACTGGCAGAAAGTGTTAAAGGCACTGTATTGTATGTAGCAGTGGACAACTTTGGGGCTCCCTCTTTGGCGGGATTCCAGGACAGTTTTGCAGCAGAGCACTTTTGTCGGTTTTGTGTGTGTTAGCGAGATGACATACAGGATAAGGAGGTCCAATCAGGTCTACATCAGCCAAAGACCAGAATCACTATCGTCATGTGCAAGAAGTTATACATGACCATACTACAGCCAAACATCATGGTGTTAAAAGGGGGTGTTCATTAAATGAAAACTTGATGCACTTTCATGTGGTGGATAGTTTTCTACCTGAATGTCACTACGTCTTCAGGATTTGATTACCGAGAAGTATGTTTCTTTGGACTTGTTGAATGAGGCTATTAGGCAGTTTCCCTACACATTTTCTGAGAAAGCTGACCAACCACAGTTCATTCTAAAGACCTTCATCTCTAAGGGAACCATTGGGGGGAATGGTCATGAAAATTGGTCTCTCCTGAGGCTTCTTCCATTGATGATTGGCTACAGTATCCCAGAGGGAGACCAAACATGGGAGATAGTGATGCTTCTGAAATATATACTGGAGTTGGTAATGTCATCACATTTTATTGAAGAGTTAATTCACTCCCTGGATTGCAAAATCTCAGAACATACAGTGTTACTGCAGACAACTTTCTCAAAACTACAAACTTCATCCAAAACATAATTTCATCGAACATTATCCTGAAATGATAAAAATCTTTGGCCCACTAGTAGATGTGTGGACAATGCATTTTGAAGGGAAACATACATTTTTTTGTTGTACATGACACTCGAAATTTCAAGAATGTTGCACATACCTTTGCTGTAAGACACCAGAAGATGATTGCCTTCTGTTTAGATGCTTCAACATTCTTCAAGTGTCCTTTGCAAATTGATAAAGTGAGGACAGTTATGGTCACATCTTTCCGCAAAAATGTTCAGAGGTCGCTACATCAGCAAAATGCCAAGCAAAGTACGGTCCTGATTGCGTCTTCTGCCTGTGTTCATGGTGTTAAAGGAGCTATATGTAAGAAATCTAAAGCAAATGTTCGTAAAATCATCCTAATATGTCACAGAGACTAAGGAATAATGTTAATATAACATACTGATCTCACCGACAACAATAGTACAGCCAGAATATTTGCATTTAAAAAACATTTTTGCGGTCCGCAAATCATGTTTATGTTTTGAATTTGTATTTTGGCATGTTGCGCCACCCACTGCTGTCTACCAGTCACACAGTCAAGAGAGTCTAAGCATCAGTTACAGTTACTACTGAGCTACAGCAACACGGCAAGCAGCATTAGTAGTGTCCCGGTACATAGCATTAGCAGCCGGCTCCTCCTCAGTAGTATCCCAGCAGCAGCGTTAGCAGCAGAGAAGCCGGACTTGCTCGAACGGTCCGCTGGAAAACCGAAGATCAAGGACACGGCGACGCGGCCCTGCCACGGCAGCCGCCCGTGGGCAAACAAATCAGTCTCCAGCGTGCCGCTGTCCAGCAACCTCGAATCTGTAGGGGAGGGGGGGTGGACACGACTTACGGCAGTATTTTGAATTTGAGTGCAGTAACCGTTTTGGCCACATTCTTACATACAGCACCTTTAAATACAGTACAGATATTATGACATATTGTTGTAATCAACACTGAAATCCTGTTAATCTGCAGGCTATTGACCTCATGGTATATTGAGCATTTACGTGCTTATGAGTTGTGCTTCAGTGGTGGAGGGTCTCTCACAGTCTCCCAGCTGTTTGAGCTGAATGATGTTTTCCCCTTATCCTCTTACTGAGTGAAAGGAAATGTGTATGTGACATATTATGCTGAATGATTGTATGTGAAATGGGCACTTAAGTGATGTTCACTTTTTTCAGGACGATGGCAACCTATAATCCAAGATTTGTCATAACTGAACAGGACATACGGACAGTGTCACTGGATGGAAAACCAGGAACACTTGAAGAGCTGAAGATACAAATAAAAGAAAAATGCAAGCTGCAGTATGACTTAATTGTCATGTATGAAGACCCTGACTTCAGTTACACCCTCTGCAATATGAGGTCATGGAAGACTTGCCAGCTGCAAGAGCTACTGTGAAGATCATTCCATTGCTGATGACTGTGCCCACTACCAGCATGTCTGATGTTTCCAATGCCTCAGATGATATAGAGATACTGTCCACACACACACACACACACACACACACACACAGCTCATCATCATCAATGAGACAAGAGAAATGGCCAGGGTTTTTTGACATCCCAAATTTCTCGGTTGATGTGGAATTCAGACTGAGACAGGCTGATCTTGCATGTCTACGAGACCAAACGTACCTAAATGCACCAAGAGACATGAAACATAATATTTTGGAAAAGCTTGCTGAAGCGATTTACAAATTTGATGCCTATCCAACTGAAGAGCAGATCTATTCTGTGACACTGGCTGTGGCTCAGAGGTAGAGCGGGTCGTCCACCAATCGAAAGATCAGTGGTTCGATCCCGGGCTTCTCCAGGCTGCATGTCGAAGTATTCTTGAGCAAGATACTGAACCCCAAATTGCTCCCGATGGCTGTTCCATCGGTGGGTGAGTGTGTTAAAAACTGAGTAGCAGGTGGCACCTTGTATGGTAGCCTCGGCCACCAGTGTATGAATGTGTGTGTGAATGGGTGAATGTGACTCGTAGTGTAAAAAGTGCTTTGAGTGGTCACTAGATGACTAGAAAGGCGCTATACAAATGCAGGTCCATTCCATTTACTGGCGCTCATAAGCAAACATCACTGCCTGAGGGAACCAGGCTCACCAGATGGGTGTTCTGGTTGGAAGAATAGCCCAAAATTCAAAATGGGTAACTATTGCACTAAACTGACAAGAACAGGATGTAAGGAGGCTGGTATAAATGGGGGCAAACAAGATGCCCCACAGTTGGCTTCAGAAGGCCTCAAAAGACCAAAGTCAATTTCTCACTAGTAGGGCTGGGTATCGTTTAAATTTTATCGATTCCAGTTCCGATTCCGGTTCTGCAACATTTTTTTTAAGATAAAAAAAGGAACAAACATTTCCAAAAAGTTTGCCTTTATTTTTCTGTTTTCTGTACATGTATTTTTTCTGTTTCTGTACTAATCTCACAGTCACATGAATTTTCTTTTTCCCTTCCTTTATAAAATATTGCAAAACTGCAACACAAAATCTGAAACAATATAACAAAAGTTCAACAAAAATCAACAATTTTTCTGAAGAAAGATCACCATGTCAGCCTTCTCTGGAAGTATGCGTGATCTCTCTGGGCTGATCGTATCTCCCGCTGTAGAGAAAACCCTCTCACAGGGGGTAGAGGAGGCCTGTACACACAGGTATGAGAGGGCTAGGTCTGAAAGGAAAGGATATGTGTCTCTCTTGTTCCACCACCAGGACAGGGTCTTCAGAGGTGAGTATTGGCGGCATGTCCCTATACAGCTCCAGTTCTTTTTCAGTCTTTTCCTGGAGGTTCCTTTTCAGGTCACCATCTTCTGCGAAAAGCTCTTCCAGTGGAGTCATCTTGGCCTTCTTGTTGCAGGTTTGAAGCTAAAAGAAGACAACATATCAGATATACTTCAAGTTAAGCCATTTAGAAAGTTTGAGATGAAAATTAAAAACAAATGACATAAGACTTGCAGGACAGGTGTAAGAAGAGGTGTAGTTGTACACTTACCAGTACAGTCTCATTCTCGCTCTCCTTCGAGTCCTCCCCTCTCTCCTCTCTGGCTGGACTGTCCCCCTGTCCATCTCATCACCATGCTCCGTCACCTGTAGGTGGAATAAGCAATTAGACTACACAAAAGGAGTAACAGAGGACATGATGCTGTCCCCTCTACCGCTGTGGACCTTTGGGGATAGAGCCTTCAGTGTGGGTTTTGTGAAAGGCATTATATAAATCCAAGTTATTATTACTTATTATTATTATTATGATGCAGGGGGTGAGTATTTGAGAATTAAAGATCCAAGTCCAATTCATATTCATAATGAATACCTGTTCTCTTTCTGTAGGATGTTTTGCTGCAGCTGCTGCGAGAACTTTGTCCTTGACCTTGTTCCAGACAGTGTCATCCTCCAGTTTATGCTTAAAGCGAGGATCCAATGTGGTCGCCTCTGCAAGGAAGTCTCTGACATCGGCATCCTAAGAAATGCAGATCATCGAATTAGATTAATAAAACATTATTTATTTACACTATTCTTCTAAGTGATATTGTTAATAATTTTTTTTTTTTTTTTACCTGATATCGCTGAGACAGATCAGACCAGACTGTCCTCTTCAGTGTGGTCTTCTTCTTGCACGGTGAAATGCTCCCTCAACTTCTGCAGTCTGGAAAGGATTTGACCACAGGTGGGGCTCTTCTCAGACGACACGCACATTGTGGAGGTGTACAGGACTCGCATGAGTTGGACAAAGTCCTCTTCTTTTCTGAAGTCCTCATCTGTTAGTCGACCAAGTCTGTTTTGGAGAAAACATTTACCATATTTAGAAATCAAATTGTGAAACTCTACAAAGAGTAAGTACGTACTATTCCACTTAAGCTAGGTAACTTAATTTCATGCTACCATGGACCGCAACACATCACTGTGCTCAAAAGCGGTCATACCTGTCCCTGTCCATTGGCTTTCTCAGTCGTTGATCCAAAGAGGCTGCTTGAATCGTTGAAAACTGCTCAACGAACCTCTCCAGCATGAGGTAGAGAGAGTTCCAGCGAGTTCGCATATCCAGAACACACACACACACACACACACACACACACACACACACACATACATACATACATACACACATATATACATTATATATATATGTATATATATATATATATATTATTGTTAACATGATCAAATACCAATACAAGACAGTAGCAAGAATTCCAATGTACCAGGTACCTGTACTGGTATTATAAACATTCTGTTCTGCTGATGTAAGACTCTTACTCAGAAAGTGTTGCTTCTCTCGGGGCACTATCTTGGCCATGGATGACCTCTTCATCCAGACGATGACATCCCGGATCCTTGCTGTCCACTTAGTCACTCAGGTGACTGTGTACAGACATTGAGCCCCAAGATTGAGTGTATGTGCGAAGCAGCCTATTTTGATGATGTGCAGCTTTTTTACGGCTACATCCATGTTGGATGCATTATCCACAGTAATGGCTACAACTCTGCCCCTTATCCCAAACTCATCCAGAATGTCCCCAATTTCAGCTACCACATCCCCTGTTTGTGATTTGTAGACAGCTTTTGTTTTAAGTACTTTCTGATTCATCCTTCCGCTACTTATGTAATGTGCCGTTACTGTAATGTAGTGATCTTGCCATCACTGGCAACTGCGATCTTGCTGACTCCTTCCATCTCTGATTTTATGTTTTCTTTTTCTACGTTATACCAGGCTGGTATCAAATGGTTGGATAGATTATCCTTGGAGGGAGGGTTGTACTTTGGATTCAGAGCCTTGGTCATCTCCCTGTAGAGAAATTGTACACTCACATTATTATGTAGGCTACATCTTCATAATGTTAGCTATTCTGGCAGCTGTTTCTGATGTGTGACAAAGGACACAATAAAATATCAAAGAAGGAAAAGTCCATGGATGTTGCCGTAGCTATATACCTAAACGGCTCTGACTCAACCGTAGCAAATGGGTGTAACCCCATCACTACAAATCGTGTCACCGCTCATTGACATTCCTCCACTTTTTCCTTGCTCATCTTCCCCTTTGTGGCTAGCGAGAACGGAGTTTCTGTAGGAGGTCGCTGTCTGGGCTGAACTGGTTGTGGTGGAGGGGAGCTCTCACAGCTGTGAGCCTGACTGCTCTCTGAACTTTCATCTAGGAAAAATAATACTACTAATAATAATAACTTAGATTTATATAGCTAGCGCCTTTCACAGAACCCAAGGTCCCTTTACAGTGCAAGAAACAACGGTAGCCAGCAAAAACAAGTAACGTTAGACAGACAAAACAAACGTTAGCTAACGTTAACTGAACACTCAAACTCATGTCGCTGCTTAAACATGTTCAGCTAGCTAGCTAGCAAATAGATATTCCATGTGTCTTGACACGAGACGTCGCTAACGTTACTAACGTTACTGGTCGTGGTCGTTGTTGCTGGGCCTGGCGAGTCATCATGGCTGGGAGTGGGAGTAGAATGCCGAAACACATCAAACACGGTACATTCCTTTAATGTGATTCCGCGTTGATGAAGCAAGTGCTTCATCATAATCGATGTACTCCCCCCTTGCATGAAATGTCATTCTTGGAATTGCAGGGCTGCCAACTTTTCAAAAAACCTTGGAGTGAGATTTGGTGGGGCCAACCGAAATTTTGCCACATACACTGCAATTTTTTGTATGGCCCATTCAGCGTCATTATCATACAGCAAAAATGTTTTTTTTTTTTTTTTTAAATATACCATTTTCCATACATTAGTGGTTCTTAATGTATTAGCCTAACTCAGAGTGTACCAATTGAACCAACTGACCCAACAGTAAGACAAAAGACACAGCATGGCTCATATTTGTGCATGTTTACTTTGGGATTCAAGTCATCAAATAGTAAACAGATATGCAACATCATGCAAGAAACATTTAAATAAAAATGAAAACCCACAAAAGCTATGTTATTGTGACATTTTTGAACATCCCCAAACTACATGCAGCTGATACCAATTTGAATAAAAAAAAATAACATTAAAGTTTAACCATTTATACAAGCAATTCCCAAAATAGGGAGGCTACTGTCAAAGTCCTTAAGATCTGTGTGCTTTGTTGTACTTGCTTGTGGCCTTTTTTGAGGCCTTGATGATTTCTGGGGAGGGCTCCCATGTGAAGCAGGACTCCAGGCCAGCCATCTTTATTGTCATTATTGATGACAGGGATCCATCCAGAGCCAGGCTGTTCCTGGTTTTAGTCTCTCTCTCTCTCTGCATCTGCATTGGAGTGGGGTAACACCAGGACCAGCTTTGCAATGGTGGCAAGCCTCATGATCAGACTTAACCCTGTCACCTATGAAGAATGAACCAAGAACACAGTGGAAACACCTGCTGTATATGATGCTTTATACATACACAACAAATTATTCTAATTTGTATATACTACTATATATACAGTAATTAATATACAATTGTGAAGCAGCATAGAGGAATGGTTTTGTATAGATAAAACAGACAAAATGAATTAGGCATCAACCTACAGTATACTTTTACAGCTGCATTGAAACCTCAAAATCATATGTACAAAGCTCTCGAAATGCCTTTAAATGATCTCACTACACACAAATAACAAATATGCAAACGTTACTTAAAGTTTAAGAGCACAAACACTTAACATACATACCTGAAAAGAGCGGGGGAAATCCTTCTTCTTCTCCTCCTTCTTCTTCTCCTTCTTCTTCTTAGTGCAATCCCGGTGTCAATTGGGCCACAGCGCCACCAACATCCAATGTAGCGGTCGGGAGGTGTATTGCGCATTGAAACAGGGACTTTTTTTGTTTTGGCTCAGACGGACACTTCAGCCAAAGATATTTCTCTGCTTCAGCGTGAGAAATCGAGGGTGTGGCGTGAGAGCATGTGAAGCCAATCAAATGCGTGTGTCTCACGGCCAATGCATGAGAGTTGGCAGCCAACAATTCAATTGTTGCAAGTTGCTGTATCTGTGCCTTTTTTGGTGAAGTTTAACCAAATTTTTGAACGTTTTTGTCAGTCGGCCATTTATCCAGCAGCAGGTCCTGGCAGATAAATATGACTTTTATGCAGTTCACTCGGTAGAGCAACAGGGATTATTATACAACTGTTAGGAACCGTTGAAGTAGATTCGAAAAGCAATCAATCAATCAATCAATCAGTCAATCAATCAATTAATCAATCAATCAATCAATTTTATTTATAAAGCTCAATATCACAAATCACAATTTGCCTCACAGAGCTTTACAGCATACGACATCCCTCTGTCCTTTGGACCCTCACAGCGGATAAGGAAAAACTCCCCCAAAAAAACCCCTTTAACGGGGGAAAAAACGGTAGAAACCTCAGGAAGAGCAACTGAGGAGGGGTCCATCTTCCAGGACAGACAGACGTGCAATAGATGTCGTACAGAACAGATCAGCATAATAAATTAACAGTAATCCGTATGACACAATGAGACAGAAAAAGAGACAGAGAGAGACAGAGAGAGATACTGTGATACAATATGTTGAAAGTATATATTAATATCTGACAGTATACATATGTGACAATTATCATACGTGTATAATAACAGTAGAAGTATGACTAATGATAACAGCAGCAGCAGGAGGCATCTGGCAGGACCACGGCAGCAGCACAACCACACATGTCACACTATCCAGGCACCGCTGCAATATGAGTTAACCTGAGAGACAGTGGAGCACAAAGGCTCCGGAGAAGAAGCCAAGTTTGTGACATCCAGAATGGCCGAGTTAGCAAGATGCAGTAATAGGATACAAGAGAGAGAGAGAGAGAGAGAGATGAAAAAGTTATAAATAAGATCTGATTAGAACGAGTTGATCTGTCATCTGTGCAAGTTTGAAGCCGATAGGATAAACGGTGTATGACAAGAAGATTTTTTAGGAAAGGCAGTTTTAAGGCAAAATCTTACTTTGAAAGGGCAAATAGCTCACTTCCTGTTGGATTTAGGTCAGGGGTATCAGTGCATGATTTTTAGGTCTTCACGAGACGAACACGGCAGTTTTGGTTTCATTTTTCTACGACGTTCCTACAGGCCGTAGCGGCCATTTTTGTGTGCCTAGGTGGCGCTAGAGAGCCCATTTTGGCACTTTAGGGGTTAATTTCATGATTTTCTAAAATTTTTCACCGGTTCTGATGTGCGTGCCAATTTTGGTGAGTTTTTGAGCATGTTTAGGGGGTCAAATTCGAATTCAAAGAGGCGGCGGGAGAAAGAAAGAATAAACGCACCAAAAACAATAGGGTCCTCGCCTTTGGCGAGGACTGCTCTGTGAGCAGTCCTCTGCCTCTGGGCTCGGTCCCTAATTAAAGCTGCAAGCAGCGTTGGGCGGGACCTCGCACTCGTGCCCGTTTCGGCCCCCAGCTTATGTTGTCACTGTGAATTATTTAGAAATATCAAACATATTGCCACAAACATCAGAAAATCCTTACAAAGCTGAATGTTTTGATGTTTGAATGCTTTCTGTAGCTGTAGGTATGTAGAAGTGATGTCACAATATGCAAATTATATGAGCAAATTTCTTCCCATCAGATTCCTCTTCCTTTATTTTGAGGATGAGATGACAAAAACAGCACAAAACAAAAGAAATCTACTGTGTAAATATGTTCAAAATGTTGTTTTGCTGAGATTTATGAAATCCAATATGGCTGCCGCCTAATGACGCCACAATATGCAAATTAGATGAGTTAATATACTCCCATCAGATTCCCCTCCCTTTTTTTTGAGGATGAGATGACAAAAACAACACAAAACAAAAATAAATCTACTGTGTAAATATGTTCAAAATGTTGTTTTACTGAGATTTATGAAATCCAATATGGCCGCCGCCTAATGACGCCACAATATGCAAATTAGATGAGTTAATTTACTCCCATGACAAACTTTGGGTCATGATCAATTACAGTATGCCTCTATCTCAATTTTCAATTTCAATTTTATTTCAATTTTATTTATAAAGCCCAATATCACAAATCACAATTTGCCTCACAGGGCTTTACAGCATACGACATCCCTCTGTCCTTATGACCCTCGCAGCGGAACCATCTGTAACCACTTTCAAGCCACAGTCTTTTGAAATGTTGAAATGAAAATGGAATATTTTCCTCAATAAACTCTGGCACCTAAAGGGTTAAAATGGAGAATGTGGCCCTGTCATGTCTGCATGTAGGATGTAGACACGCACACACATCATGTTTCTGTGAGTTTGTGTGTGACAGCGGTTGCCATGTGCACCTGGCAGAAGAGCAGAGACAGAACACAGAGAAGAGACCTGTTTTAGTGGAGATTTAACTCCTCGAACAAGTTCTTCCCATTCCCAAACCGTTGATAAAGTTATAGAGAAGATCTGTTTAGCAGCAGTTGAGGTGGCATGTGTGTGTCTATAAAGCCGATACAATAAACGGTGTAGGAGGAGATGTTTTTTTAAGAGCATCTTTCAAATCTTACTTTGAAAGGTCAAATAGCTCACTTCCTGTTGGAATTAGGTCATGGGTGTCAGCACGTGATTTGTAAGTCAAACACACCAGTTTTGGTTTGATCTTGATACGACATTCCTACAGGCTGCAGTGGCCATTTTAGTGCACCTACGTGGCGCTAGAGAGCCCATTTTGGCACTTTAGGGGTTAATAATGTGTATTTGCTGTTTCAAATGAAGTTTCTGCTGCTGTAATCTGTCCTTTAAAGATTGTGAGACACACAGACAGAGAGCTGTGTGGCCGTGTCTGTGGGTGCAGCCGTTGCCATGGCGATTAATGACTTGCCTGCATCTGAGGGCACACAGAGAGCTAATGAGAGAGCAGATCAGCAAAGGCTGTTTATAATGGGTTTGAACTCCTCGAACAAGTTCTTCTGATTCCCAAACCGTTGGTCCAATAATGAAAATAAAGTGATGGTGAGAGAGATAAACTTCTCGTGAACGCACGTGTTATGTTTTATATGTGTAGAGTCAAAAATGTGGTCACACGAGCGAGTTACAAATGTGTTGCACCTCAGCTGTTTTCCAGAAATTTCTCCTCTCAGTTTACATGGGAGTGAATGAGAAAAAAATCTGCACTCCCTTCGCTTTGGAGCCACTCAGCAAAAATGTGTACGTGTGAGAGATTCCATGTCAACATATGTGTGACCAGGATAAATTTTCCTACGTTTTTTGGTATAAATTGTGTCTCTACAGTGAAAATTGTGGCCATGGCAGCAAGTTAAAGACAAAAGTTTTAGACGATTTTTAGAGCCCTCACCACTCTAGCTCACAGCATTCCGTGCAATACACACCCATTATAAACTGACAATTTCTCCACATTTGCACAGATTAAAAACGGTAAAAGATATGAAAAAGATGAAAACATGAGTGAATAGATGAGACCTGTGGCAACATTTGAGAGTTGGAATGGAGTCTGTAACACAAAGTATGGAGACGCTGTAAAGGCTAGACAAAACCCTAAGATTGGTCCCTTTCTCCCCCTGCTGCCATTCATTTCCTATGGGACAGCTTTCGAAGATCGTCAGGATGTTTTGTGACATGTCACCTTAAGGAGCCCATAAAATCCAAACCGTTCGAGTAATGAAAAAGTTATACAGAATATCTGATAATCACGACTTGATCTGTCATGTGTGCAAGTTTGAAGCCGATAGGATAAACGGTGTAGGAGGAGTTGATATTTTAGGAAGAGCAGTTTTGAGGCGAAATTTTACTTTGAAAGGGCAAATAGCTCACTTCCTGTTGGATTTAGGTCAGGGTTGTCAGCATGTGATTTGTAGGTCTTGATGAGACGAACACGCCAGTTTTGGTTTGATGTTTGTACGACGTTCCTACGGGCCGCAGCGGCCATTTTGGTATGCCTAGTTGGTGCTAGAGAGCCCATTTTGGCACTTTAGGGGTTAATTTTTTGATTTTCTAAAAAATTTCGCTAGGTCTGACATGCGTGCCAATTTTGGTGAGTTTTTGAGCATGTTTACCACCAAATACATTTGGCTTTTTGATGGCTTCAGCGACCTCATATCTTCATGAAAACTGACACACAGGTCAAGAATGGCGAGCTCTTGCATCTGATATGGGCGTCGCCCATGGGGGGACAAAATGCCTCTATAGCGCCCCCTTGAAATTTTCAAAAACCCCTCCCCATAGGATTTTTTTGGAGTTGGAACATGAAAATTGGTACACATGTGTATGTTGTCCAGACGCACATAAAAGTCTCTGGCACCAATGGTCTACTCCAAACAGGAAGTTGGCCATTTTGATTTTGACTTGTCATTTTGGCGTGATTTCCACATGTTGTATTTTAACAAACTAGTCCAAGGGATTTCATCCAATCGACTTCAGATTTTTTACAGATCATCCAGAGACCATGCTGATCAAAAGTTATTAAAAGCTTTTCTCTATGTCAAGGGGCGTGGCCGCTATGCCGCCTCCCTTGCCACCAAATACGTTTGGCTTTTTGATGGCTTCAGCGACCTTATATCCTCATGAAAATTGATACACAGGTCAAGAATGGCGAGCTCTTGCATCTGATAGGGGTGTCGCCCATGGGGGGGGACAAAATGCCTCTATAGCGCCCCCTTGAAATTTTCGAAAATCCCTCCCCATAGGGTTTTTTTTTGGAGTTGGAACATGAAAATTGGTACAAATGTGTATGTTGTCAAGACGCACATAAAAGTCTCTCACACCAATGGTCTACTCCACACAGGAAGTCGGCCATTTTGATTTTGACTTATCATTTTCTTGGTATAAATGCTTCATGTATTGTCCAATTTGCTCGAAATTTCACATGTGTGATGAGGGTCCACTCTTGAACGTGCCTGGCCACATCTGGTTACGCTTGTAGTGCCACCTGGTGGATGAACGAAACATTGCGTTTTTTTGCTCCTGCCAGGTTTTTTCTCCCTTCTCGCTTTGCGCCACAGCCCCCACGTGCCTCAGGCACCCACGGTTGCTTGGGGGAGCGAGGGCCCGATCACAGCTGCTTGCAGCTTTTATTAGGGCCTGAGTGACGACGAAGTCGTCCGAGGACCCTATTGAAATCTCGGCTGAAGGGCGAGGACCCTCTTGTTCCTGTAAGGTTTATTATTAGGGACCTTGGCTGAAGGGCGAGGACCCTATTGTTCTTGTAAGGTTTATTATTATTATTATTATTATTAGGGACCGAGCCCGAAGGCAGAGGACTGCTCACTGCTCACCCAAACCCTATTGTTTTTGCTGCGTTTATTAGGGACCGAGCCTAGAGGCAGAGGACTGCTCAAGGACCCTCTTGATTTTGCTGCGTGCGTTTATTGTGGACCGACTCCAACAGTAGTGGACTACTCACAGACCAGTCCTCGCCGAAGACACTATTGTTTTTGCTGTGTTTATTATTCTTTATTCCTTCTCCCGCCGCCTCTTTGAACTGGAATTTGACCCCCTAAACATGCTCAAAAACTCACCAAAATTGGCACGCACATCAGAACCGGTGAAAAATTTTAGAAAATC
>NC_065508.1:40791704-40793732 GCF_006386435.1 Epinephelus moara | reverse complement strand
AAAAAAAAAATTCCTTAAAAAAACATCTCCTCCTACACCGTTTATCGTATCGGCTTCAAACTCGCACAGATTATTGTTCAACGTGTCCTTATCAATTATTGTGCGTAACTTTTTCAATCCTCGACCGGTTTGGATTTTATGGCGCGTTTCATGTGATGTGCGCCAAAACCTCCTGACGATTTGTTGTGTTGCCTAGACACACTAAAATGCCCGCTGCGACGGGTAGGAACCACTTAGAAAGACCAAACCAACACTGTCGCGTTCGTCTCATAAAGACCTACAAATGTCGCACTGCAACTCCTGACCTAACTCCAACAGGAAGTGCGCTGTCAGACTTTGAATGTAAGATGGCGTTTTTGACAAATTCTGTCGAACAAAAATTATTTGCTCCTCCACCGTTTATCATAATTGCTTCAAACTTGCACAAATTACAGCTCTACCCCTGCTGAACATTACTTGTGAAGGACTTTGTCATAACTTGAACGGTTTGGATTTTAGAAGCGTTAGAAGGTGCAGGACACAACTCCTCATGATGATCTCTGTAAGAAAAGATGAGGGCCAACACACTGTAAACTTGTGAGTAAGGTGACATTTTTGAGTCCATAGACATACAAGCTTTATATTTGTGCGTTCAGAACAAGTTTATCTATCTGGTGATGGTTTCAGATTGAAGATCGGACCCACGGTTCGGGATTTAAAAGGACTAGCTCGAGACATTTTCAACCCATTTTGCTGTCTGTGTCAGCTGCAGCTCTCATTAATTAGCATAACAAAAGCTTCACTCTGACAGTATGTGTGTCAGAGTAAAGTGTGAGTGTGTGTGTGTGTGTGTGTGTGTGTGTGTGTGTGTGTGTGTGTGTGTGTGTGTATGTGTTTGGTCACACACACATGACAGTATAACATTTACCAAACTGTCCAGCTCATGGTGCTCATTCCTAAAACTTTGAAAGAAATGCCTGATACCAAAAACCTGTAAATACAAGATGTCCTGGTGAAACTCTTTTACCTCATTAAGAATTGGAATACATGTAGTCCTGCTCAGTTTCTCCACTGACATTAACTAGTATATATTTGTGACTGCTTGCTGCACTTAAATCCTCACAGCAGCCAGTACACATCACTCAAGCTTTCACTAGGTCACATGATTTCAAATGAATATGGATGTGTTGTTTGATCATCACACATGTCAAAGTTTCATTAGGTCACATGGCTTATGTCTACAACGTTCTAAATATAAGCTCACACCACCTTCATAAGAACCTTTTACATTTTTAAAATTGAGCTTGACAATGATTGCATTCATTTGTTGTACACTCAAGCTTTCAACAGGTCAAGAGGTTTTAAAGTACTTTAAAAATGACCTTAAAAGTATTTCCATTAAGCCTTACACCCAGCAAGGACTCAATGAGTCCTCGCTTGTTCCTCTATTGAGCAGCATTTTGGCTGCAATCATGTTTAGCAGAATGCTTTGGGGAAGTTTTGCCTTTATCTGTTAATGTTGAAATTAAAAAAAAAAAAAGAAGATAAAAGTTGTTGTTTTGTCATTGTGTAATTAAATTTATAGCTCTCACCCAGTAAGGACTCATTGAGTCCTTGTGATGGTTGAAGTCATAACTTTGTAATGGTTTTATAGTTAAAGATTTTTTTTTTGGTTATGTTATTTAACTTATCTCCCACCATGACTGTTAAATTAAAAAAAAATAAAGTTTGTTAATTAACCCTTTACAGGCCGGATTCTGTGATGTACCACTCATTTTTATACAAAAACACAGGCCAAAAATTAAATATTCTGTAGTTAGAGAGGGAATTTTTGAAATGATTACAACTGACATTAACATTGCCCATCTTCCTGTTACGGTCCGGGAGGCAGACACTGTCTCCACATTTAAGACTAGACTTAAGACTTTCCTCTTTGATAAAGCTTATAGTTAGGGCTGGCTCAGGCTTGCCCTGTACCAGCCCCTAGTTAGGCTGACTTAGGCCTAGTCTGCCGGAGGACCCCCCTATAATACACCGGGCACCTTCTCT
>NC_065508.1:40757425-40789658 GCF_006386435.1 Epinephelus moara | reverse complement strand
GAGGGATGTGAACTCATTAGTTTGTAGCTGTGTTCATCAAATCAGGTTGGGTTTCCATTACGCGTGCCAAACGGTGCCAATCCCCTTTGATCTGACATCAGATGTGACAGGACAGTCGATATAGAGATACATTTATGTGCTGATTGCAGATAGTTGCATTGAATAGTGGTTTTGTGGCTATTTATTGCATTGTTAATGTGCGTGATGTTCTGGAAACCTGCCTATGAGGTTTTGGTGACGTGTGCGCACTGTCCGCTGGTCAGCCAAACTTCGGCTTACACCGGCTGCACTCCGCCTGCGTTGACAGTAGACCTGGTTTCAGCTGGCGAGCTTTTAGTGCACCTTCGCCGAAGCCTTTTGGCATGAAACTGTCACTGCGCCAAGCTAGATCTGTTGACACCTCCCCCTGCTGCGCCGCCACACCCATCTCAGTGCACCTCGGTCTGCCAAACTACCAAACTAGCTCTGCGCAGGGTTCACCACCCTGCGCTGCGCCGGGAAACTAGAGCCCCAGGTGTACATGTTCAGAAAAGCCATGCAAGAACCAGGAGAAAATTTAGACAACTATCACACCAGGCTAAGGATGTTATCCAAGAACTGTGACTTTGCTAACGTTGATGTAGAGATTAAAACACAAATAATACAGTGCTGTGCATCATCCAGGCTGCACAGAAAGGCACTGAGGGAACCTGACTTATCACTGGAGGATCTTCTTGACCATGGAAGAACATTTGAACTTTCAGAAATGCAAGCAACGGGCATAGAAAGAGGCACTGCAGCTACAGTCAACAAGCTAGACAAGAAAACTATGGGCAAGCATCTATGGAACAGCAGAGCATCAGTTCAACAGCATTCCAACAACCACTGCAGGAACTGTGGAGGAAAATATCCTCATGATGGTGAATGCCCTGCTAAAAACAAAGAATGTAGACCCTGTGGAAAACTAAACCATTTTGCTAGACAGTGCCGCTCTGCACCCCAAAACACCAACACAAAATGCCCACAACAGAAAGCTAAACAGCACCCAAAGAAAGTACATCACATATCAAAGGCTGCACCAGAAGAGAAAACGGAGCATGACTCTTAGAGCAGTGACGATGCATATGTGTTTGCAGTGGATGCTGCCAAAATAGCAGAGTTGCCACAGACCCAAATAATGCTGAATGGCAGTAGCATGTCTGTTTTAATTGACTCAGGAGCAAATTGTATCAGTGAAGCAGACTTTGATAAACTCATGCCATGTCCACAGCTTAGCCCCACCTCAACCAAAGTCTACCCCTTCCTCTCCAATGTTCCGTTACCTATCAGTGGTGCGTTCAAGTGCAGCATGGAAAAAGGACAGAAGAAGGCAAACTGCACATTCTATGTCATCAGAGGTGACGGCTTCAACATTCTCAGCTACAAAACATCCAAAGCACAGGGTCTGATCAAAGTAGTTACAGCAGTGTCATCCACACCACAGTGTTGCACAGTTGCAGATGAGCTGGTGGCAAGCCATCCTGAACTGTTCCAAGGAATCGGAAAACTGAAAAACTTTCAAGTAAAGCTGCACATTAACCTTGCCATCAAACCCACATGCCAACCACATCGACGGGTGCCAATCCACATCTGAAAGAAAGTGGAGGATGAGCCTTGGAAACTGGAGGAAGACGACATCATCGAGGAGGTCACAGTTCCAACGCCGTGGGTCTCGCCTATTGTTCCCACTCTCAAGCTGAGGAAACCAGAGCAGGTCAGACTCTGTGTCGACATGCGCCAATCCAACACGGCCGTAGAGAGAGAGCGCCACATCACTCCCACCATAGACGATGTGAATCTTGTTTACTTGTGAAGTTTGATACAAAGAAGTGTTTTCAATGTCCATTGATCATCGTTTTATAAGTTGCATTCAGGCTCATATGGTATAAGTCAGATATCCAGAGATATTTTCAGAGACATACTTGCCATGTTCAGAATTGGTATGATGTTTGTTATGTTTTCTATGTTGCATATTGTTAAGTATTTGGGGCAGGATTTTGAAATGTGGAAAACAGATGTAGGAACAAGCCTTGCTAGTATTTTGTGGTTGGACAATACTTTTTTTCTGAATTGTTTAAAGAAAAAAAAAAAAAAAAAAAAAAAGAGAGGGCAATGTCATGTTCACAACATTGAAATGTGTGCAACTACGCCTCCCACAGGAGACGCTTCCTCTGAGGGATTATTCAGGCAGTTGATAAGTGGGCAGCACGCTGTAAACAGCAGTTCAGTTAATAAAGCCCATTGAACGCATGTTGGTTGTCCAGCCTGGTGTGTACAACACATTACAAACATTACAGCCAACATCTCTTTTTCAAGATCAGAATGCTGATAACAAGACTGCAGACTGGCATGGAAGCCTGACAGCCTGTGGACATGTCCAGCCTGTAGCAGAGACACATATCTTGATGAAGGATCCATCTTCACTTCAGAGCATAGAGCAGCACACAGACACAGACACACAGACACAGACACACAGACACAGACACAGACACAGACACAGACACACACACACACACACACACACACTCAATTACATTTATGTTATTGACTGAAGGGGAGGCAATACAGTTTTTTTACAATGACTTCAGCTCTAATTTCAGAACCTTGATATCCCCTTTCACAAGTCTGGACACAAAACTCAAAACTAATAATCAAAATGCACATTTTTTCAAAACTCCTGACACTTTTTCCAATTGCTTGGATACTATACACATTAACCTAAGATCATTTGTTCATTTAACTAAAATCACTTGTTTAAAATGATACAACTTAACATCAAAGTATTACCATTTCAAAATGCAATTCACACATTACATCTGAGATGACTGTCTATTCATTTCATTACAATGATCTAACTATCAATGTACACAACTGCTCAAAATAATAAGTTAAACTTGCATTTCTCTTAATGCACAGTTTTATGGAAACTGCTGAACAATATTTAATGTTTAGATCATGAAAGGCCCTTGTAATTGCTTTTCCAACACTCTCAACTCGTTACTGATGATTGATTTCACCTTGTGGTATGAGTATAAATGAGTGGGATCCATGACAGCACAAGCGATTTCAGTAACATGGAGCCGGCAGGTGATCACAACAGAGGTCAAGCAATGGGAAAAAGAAGACAAGGAAGACATGGTGGTCAAAGGATTGGCAGGGGTCACGCACCCCTTCTGAGAGGTGGTCGTGGGCCTCGTATGAGAGGAGGGCTTAGGCCTCAACAAAGAGGTGGCCATGGGCCTCATTTTAGAGGTGTGGGGGAACGTGGTAGAGGAGATGTTTGGCAAATGAAAACATCAACTGTGATGTGGATGAGAACCTGTGGCCAAACCACATGACAGGGTTGATGGATAGAAGCGCAGTACAGTAATCAATCCAATTTTTTTGGATTGAGTGATTTTTTTTAAATTTTTTTTTTAATTTTCAAATGCGTTTTATAGTACTGTAGTTTTTTCTTTTTTGTAGCCAGTTATTTTAGCTTTGATTCAAAGAAATCTGTGTTGTATTTCTTCAATTAATTTCAGTTAACCATTTAGAGTGATGTAGTACCATAATGAAATATTGTTCACATATTTTGTACTACAATATTTAATGATTGTTCAAAGTAATAAACAATGAAACTATCTGTATCTTGTGTGGGGGTGATCTAAATTAAGTTCATATGGTATTTCATGATACAATGCGTTATTTGAAACAGTGATTCTGCAGGTGTAAGGTTTCTTTAAAGATATGGATGCACAATGCAATGTTTTGAGCATTGGACAGCCTGTGTTACAAGGGATGACCGTTTTGAGTTTTGTGTCTAGAGTTGTGAAAAATGACATCAAGGTTCTGAAATTAGTGCTAAAGGGATTGTAAAAAACTGTAATATCAACAGTGCCTGATAACTTGTGTGCTGGAAGCAAGTTTGATTTTGGGAATATACAGGGGACAAATCTGTTATGGTTCAGCCAAAATCAACTGTTAGACCATGTGAAAGACATTATCCACTTAGCCCAGAGGTTATTCAAGGCATTGCTCCTGTCATTCAGTCACTCATAAATCAAGGTGCCATTGTGGAATGTCCTTATTCATCATGTAACACCCCCATCCTTCCTGTAAAGAAACCAAATGGTGATTGGAGACCAGTCAAAGACCTCAGGGCAATGAATGAGGCTGTGCAACACCCAGCCCCCACTTTCCCAAATGTAGCAACACTGCTTTCACAGGTGCCAACAGACTCCTGTTGGTTTTCTGTCATTGATTTGGCAAATACATATTTTAGTATTCCTGTTCATCCTGACTCACAGTTTTGGTTTGCTTTCACTTTCAATGGTAAACGTTACACCACAACAGCCAATGCATGGCAGTACACTTGTGCAGTATGGTGGTGATCACTTGGTGTGTTCCACCACACAAGAGAATTGTAAAGCTGACTCAGTGTCTCTGCTCTGCTTTTAGGCTGAAACTGGTCACAAAGTTTGAAAAGATAAGCTGCAGCTAGTATATCATTCAGCGCGTTATCTTGGTCATAATATCACTCTGGAGGGTTGGGTCTGGACCGCATCCAGGAGATCTTGGATCTTTCAAAACTGTGTAAAAAAAGAAAAAGAAAAAAAAGAAACAACAACCTTTTTGGGCTTAGTAGGCTATTGCCATCCATGGATTTGTGATTTTGTGGAGATCTCTCAACCCCTGTATGACATCACTCAGGGGGAAGACATTTGGCCATGACTGACATATTGACTGTGACTTCTACAGACAAAATCTGCTCATCTGAGAGGGAGCCACAGCGATCGGTCGCATTTTAACCATTTTTAAGCATTTTTCTGTTGTTAAAGCGCCACCCAGTTGCCAATTAGAGTTGAATTTCTCCAGTCACCTTGAGGCGTTCTACATATCTACCAAGTTTAGTAAAAGTCAATATGGCGGTTAGGCCTAGATAAGAAATTAGCTCTCTAGCACCCCCAATTCCGGGCAACAGCAACATGTGGAAGAAGGAACAAGTAGAAGCTTCAAAAATACTAGGGGCTGAAAGAGAAGCTAAAAAAGATGTGAGGAGTAAATGCAACAGTGGTGCCAGTGGTAAGCGCAGCACTCAGGGCTGTGACCCCCAAACTGGGAGAGTGGCTGCAGTAGATTCCAGGTACAACATCTGAGTTCTCTGTCCAGAAGAGCGCAGTCCTAGGCACAGCTACAATACTGTGCAGAACCCTCAAACTCCTAGGCCTGGACCCAAGCTTGAGGGAGACACACCACCACCCCCCAGATCACAGATTGCAAAACTGCTTATACACTTTACTACATTCCACAGTTGTCTTCTATGTGAGAAATCCTGTTTTTTCCTTAGGGGTTCTAAGGCGGCCTAATGGTCATAGATGTAAGAATGCCACTGAATAATAAAGCCATTGTATGAAGTAATTTAACATCATCCTCACACTGTCATCATCTCCCACTGCTTTTTGTGATCTTGTGCAGTTCAAGCACTTGAGATGTAGTCTCTATATACAGACTCTACATTCAGTGAATGTAGAGTCTGTAGGCAAACCCCAGAGATTTTACCTCTGGAAAAAGAGCAGAAAAGCCCTGGTTTCCGGTGCTAGGCTGTTTGTAGTCCGCGTGATATTGATCAATCACGTTTGAGCTGGCTGCAGTTGTTGCCAGGTTAAACACTCTGTGCGGTGAACTAACGAGGTGTAACATAATTGGCGTCACTGCAAACTCTGAATCCATCGCAATGGCTCAGCATATGTACTTATATATAAACGGAAATCGGAAACGGAAATTCGCCTCCTCAAACCGGAATGCCAAAAAATCAGGGGTCTGCCCCCAGAGGCTGTATCGCCGTCTGCCGGAAGTCAGACGCCGAATACAGCCGATGGGTTCCGAGAATGCTTGAGATGTAACCTGTGGCTCTACAATTGTGTGAATGTGTTATTGGGGTTCAAGCTCCAAAAGAGCAGAACACTATGAGTTTGTGACAGTTCATTATTAAGACGCAGGCATGAAAGTGCGAAGGCTCATCAGTCACTGGCACTGAAAGTGCAAGGAGGCTATTGTTTTTGTCAACCTGATCTCACAGAAATACATGAAATGACCACAACCTCTTAACACCGCATTCCGTGGTGGCAGCACGTAATGGGTTGAAATTCATGCCGGTACCACGGAAACAATGCCAATGTAAAGTCAATTAGGATCCATTGTCATGGTGGACACACGGATTCCCTGATTCAACAACGTCCTGTATACACACAAAAACAAGAAAGTGTTCTTGATATTAAAATGGCAAATATATTCCTCTGTTATAATTTCCCACCAATAATAATAATAATAATAATAACATGATAGTTCAGCTGTACTAGATATTTGATATATTCAGTAGATTTACTTTTTTACGACACTATTTGACAACTCTACAACTGGAGTCCCAAAAACACAGTTTCTAGAGAACTTGCTAAAATATCTGAAATTAACCATCATCCTTACTTTTTCTTAACATATTTCATCTAGATGCAGTGTGTTTACTAGTTCGGCTTTACTAGATATTATATATATTCAGTAGATCTATCTCTTTTTACGACCCTCTTTTGAACCCTACTTTGCAAATCAGAAGAACTACAACTATGTTGCTGATACGTATCATGCTGCATGGCGCGGTCCTAGGGAATTGTAGTTTTTGAAAAATATAAGTGTTTTTCCTAGATTTGGAAGTTGTAAATACTGAATTGAGGGTACATTGTGGACTTTAAGGGGATGGTAAACTACGGAGCCCCTAAAGTGTCATGAAGAAAAAAAAACTATATCGTGCGCACGAGATACTACAACGTGCGCACGAGATATTAAAACGTGCGCACGAAATACTAAATCGAGCGCACGAGATATTAAAACGTGCGCACGTTTAAGCTAAATCGTGCGCTCGAGATACTAAAACGTGCGCATGTTTAAGCTAAATCGTGCGCTCGAGATACTAAAACGTGCGCTCGAGATACAATTATTTCCCCCACTTTGACTTGTCCGTGCATACGGCTCTCGGTAGTGACCACTTCAGATGTTCACAGTAACACACGTGATACAATGGAGAGAAGAACTCAGCTAATTGACTTTTATTTTCACCTCGGAATGTCATATAATGACATTCTTGTTGCTCTTGCCCGGAGACATAGGATAATCATCAGCAGGAGTACTTTGCTGCGCATACTGAAGAACAATAGGCTCAGCCGACGGAAGGACTATGCAGATTTAGGCCATGTCATTGACTTTATCCAGGAACAATTACAGGGTCCGGGGAAGATGCATGGATATCGATGGATGTTTACTAAGTGCAAAGAAAATGGCCTAAAAGTTAAAAAAGAAGAAGTAAGAGTCATATTGGCCGAGCTGGATCCAGAGGGGTCAGCATCCAGACAGCGACGGAGACTTCTTAGAATACAGTACTTTTCAAAGGGACCTAATCACCTCTGGCACATCGATTCATACGACAAGTTAAAACATTTTGGTGTGTGTATTAATGGCTGTATTGACGGCTTCTCCCGGAAAATAATTTGGATGAATGCATACAACACGAGCAGTGACCCGAGAGTGATCGGCGGCTATTTTGTAGAGGCTTTAGAAACATTAGGCAAATGTCCCAAACTTGTGCGCACTGACCGTGGCACAGAAAACGGCCTTGTGCGAGACCTGCAGATAAGATTACGCACAACCCATGGAGACGATTTGTCCGGAGAGCGAAGCTACATCGCTGGAGCGAGTACAGCAAACCAACGCATCGAGAGTTGGTGGGGCATCCTCCGCAAAGAGGGTATGGAGTATTGGATCCAGCTTCTTGGGGAATTACGGGACGAAGGAAGCTTTGATGGAGGTGTACTGGACAAGGCCATACTTCAGCTGTGCGTAATGGGATTGATTCAGGTATGATGATTGTGTGTTAATGTGGTCACACATGAGTTATTGCCGGTGGCAGACGAAGTATTCAGATCGTTTATTTCAGCAAAAGTAGACTAATCCACACAGTGGAAATACTCCACTGCAAGTCCTGCATCCAAGGCCTTACTGAAGTAAAAGTGTGTGTGTATTATCTGCAAAATGTACTAAAAATATCATATGTAAAAGTACTCACTGACAACGTTTCCATTCACAAAATATTCTGGTTTTTGCCCTTATTCTGAAAAAGACAATATTCCTACTAAGCTTTTACATGGCTAATGAAAATGATTATTCCACTTATATTCCAGTTTACATGCGGCCGTGCATACTCTCATTAAAACGCTTGTTGGTTTGTTCACATAGCTGACCATAAACAATACCGTCCGTGATTAGTCCACGGATCGTGCGGGGCACGTATTAAAAATAGACATTCTGATTAATTGCGGGTGAATGGAGTAATATCCCACCCCACCTCCACCGCCAGCAGAAAGGATGAATGTGTTTCCCCATTGAGAAAAACGCTGCGCACTTTTACGCACAAGGCACAGCCTCGTATTTCATTAATTATTTAAATCTCCAGACACACCGACAGGATCGGTCAGGATGTAGGGGTAATTAATGTTCTTCTGCACATCCAAAAAGTCAAGTGTTCATACACAGTCCAGGTTCATACAGTGAAACAGTTTAAGTAAATCAGCCATTCTCCTGATAAATCCCCAACTCCATCAGAGCTGTCTACAAATATTTCAGAGGCTAAAAGTTTAATTCTGTTTCCCCTGGAGAGTTTCCTCTGCTTTCAGCTTTATAAATACAGTTTTTAGTTTTGCTGCTTAAATGTCCCACAATATATGCTTCAGTGACGTTTACAGTTACTGAAAGCAGCCTCACTATTCTTTGAAGTAAACCGTGGAAGAAAACGTCACCCATTCATCAATACAACTCACAATAAAGAAATCATCTAGAAAGAAAACATCAGTACCCTATATCAGGTCAGAGCTGATCCGTGCATCTCTAGTAAACAGGTGAGAGGCTGTGCGTAGCAAACTGCAGTAAAACACCAGCTGAGACGCATTTTCTGAATGCGCTGTATACACGTCCAATTAATCCTCTTAAAACCAGGAAAATAGCGGAATAACCCAGATGTCTTAATTGGAAATTGCTAAATTCTGAAAAAGGCTTAATGCAGAAAATCCAAACGGAATATGCTGTTTCCATGACACCTTTCAAATTCAGAATATTGTCAGATTCGGAATAATAGTGGAATATTAACTGCATGCAGACGTGGGCATTAAAATAGTCCCTCTCAGTGTTTTACTATTAATATAGGATGTTTTGGGTTTTATATTACTGCTGCGTTATGTATGTTGCATTTTACTGCTTTATGTCTAAGCTCATTTTAACTCCTTTTTATACTGTTGTGTATTTTTATAGATCATTATATGTTTGTAGCATCGCTGTCCTCTGAGAACCACATCTCTACAAAATCAGCTTTTCTTGTGCACAGAATAACAGCCTGTTATCAGCTTTGTGATAATGCATTTTCAGGCTGATCCAAGAGCATTTTTAAAGAGAATTTTCTCAACTGATAATAAATACACCACCCCTCACTTCATCACAAACATTTAAAATCAGCACATCTGGAGATACATGGTTTCCACTGGAGAGGAAGAATTTCAAAAATTGCAATCTGAAAAGTAACTAAAGCTGTCAGACTAATGTAGTGGAGGAAAAAGTACAATATTTCCTTCTCAGATGAGGTGGAGTAGAAGTATAAAGTAGCATAAATGGAAATACTCAAGTGCAGCACAAGTACCTCAGATTCGTGCATAAGTATAGTGCTTGAGTAAATGTACAAGTTATTGTCCATCACTTACTATTGAAACACGTATCAGGCAATTAAAATAAGTAATGATTATGATTAACTCAGTGAAGAATGTGATTTTCAAGTATGTTGTTTCATTTTGGTCATTATAGTGGATATCTTTTTCTTTTTAGGAAGAGCTGAATAACATAAAGGATGTCTGGAATGCACACAGAATCCGACCCACGTCCAACCCAAATGTGCCGCATGGAATTCCAAATGTGATGTACTCCACCCCAGAGTTATGGGACACTGAGGACTGTGCCATGCCACTTGATCAAGAGGAGCTGGATGTGTCCAAAGGACAATGTGTGTTTCGCAGTTGTGTTCCTTGCGATGAAGATATATTTGATCTTTGTATGATACTTGTGGAGGAACTGGGCTTACAGTTCCCCAGTAAAAGCCCTCTGGAAGCCATTGATCTATATTTAACACTAAGGAATGCCATCAACACAGAATTAAGGGATGGCTAGACAGTGGTGGATAAAGTGTTCAGATTCTTTACTTCAGTAAAAGTACTATACCACTGTGAAAATAGTCCACTACAAGTAAGTCCTGCATTCAGAAACTTAAAGCTGTAGTCTACGATTTGAAAGTTTGATCATTATTAACAACCTCATTTATATGGTGGTTATGGTCCTATAGTACGATCTACACAATGTGAAAAGCAAAAAAAATGAAAAAAATCCATTCACTCTAGTGGCTGCAGGGCTGCAGAGAAGTTGACCAGTGGAAGCTAAACTGGTCCCTCTGCTTCCATTGGTCAACGTCTCTCTCCTACTCTCTCATCCAATCCCCTGCTCTAGTAAGGAAGGATCAGGGAGCACAGAGGGGAGGGGGGTGTTTGTGGGCGGGATGCTTTTTTCAAATTTCCATTGTCAACGTCTCTCTCCTACTCTCTCATCCAATCCCCTGCTCTAGTAGGGAAGGATCAGGGAGCACAGAGGGGAGGGGTGTGTGTGTGTGGGCGGGATGCTTTTTTCAAACGTCTCAATCTTTCTCAACTGATTCTCAGATCGTAGACTATAGCTTTAAGTAAAAGTATGTATCAGTAAAATGTGCTTAAAGTATCAAAAGTAAAAGCACTCATTGTGCGTTAAAATGCTCCCTCTCAGTGTTTTACTATTATATAGGATGTTTTTGGATTAATATTACTAATGCTTTAATGTGTATGTTTTGTTTTACTATTGTAGAAGTTTTAAGGTTGATTAATTTTAACTACTTTATATACTGTTGTGTAGGTTAACCTGTAAGACCATCAAAGCCTGTTTACAGCATTGCTGTCCTGTGAGATCCACATACTGTATCTCAAAAAAAGCCAACTTTTCATGAGCTCAGAAAGGTCAGGGTATGGAAAATAGTCATCTGAAAAGTAACTAGTAACCAAAACTGTCAGACAAATGTAGTGGAGTGAAAAGTACAATACTTCCCTGGAGTGGAAGTATAAAGTAGCATAAAATGGAAATACTCAAGTAAAGTACAAGTACTTCAAATTTGTACTTAAGCATAGTACTTGAATAAATGTAATTAATTACTGTCCACCACTGAGAATAGATATTTTTCATAGTTTTAGACTACAATACCTCTGTCACTCCTGTGCAAAGAATTAATTTAGGCAGTGAAATGTTTTATTTTACCCTCTTAATCCCTAGGCCTGGGTTAGGGTTAAATGGAGCAGTCCTGCCCCCTCAGGCTGAAGAGATTAAATGACCTCTAAATCCTTCTCAAGAACCTAAAAAACTTCTTTGAGGACCTCAAAAAAACGTGTCTCAAAGCAATGGACAGGCTGTTAGGCAACTGGAGGCTCCTTCGCCTCTCTTCAGTGGCTCCCCTTGGCTTAGATAAAAAAAAAAAATTATAAGGAAAAAATAATTTTATTATTATTTTTTTAACATTTCAATTTTTATTCAGCATTGTTGTATGCCTTAAGTGATTCTTACATTGTCTATCTTTGATTGTTTACATTTTTCAAACAAAAATGAAAGTTTCTTTATTGTTGTTGTATAGTTTCAGAAATTAAACATGTGTAAACAAATAAATAGCCCACTGCTGAGTGGCCACATGTGGTAAAACATTAATGAATGCTCATGACACATCTGCCCATGCACATCTGTGGTACTGTGACACATCTGTCTTTAGGGCATTATTTTAACGTTGTTGTTTGAGTACTGTATGCTTAAACTGGGGTTCTGAAAGAAACAATACTTCAGTCCTCTATATGTCCTGTACATATGGCAGAAGGGACAATAAAACTGACTTTGATTTCATTTTGATGAATGAGTTCCTTTGACATTGGCAGCCCTAGACCTCCATACAGGAGGGCAGCTGTTGAACTAACTAAGCGGCTGCAGTCTTGATGCCAACATGAATCTTCACACATTATGGCACTCTTTAACTCTTCTAAGCTGTCTTTGAAATGGAGCCGGTCTTGTGGGTCATAGGCAGATTTATACTTAATTAGCTGTTACAAAATTTTTTGTGGCTCAAGACAACTGTTTTTATAAAAAAAATGTCTCTTTTGATAGTAAAGGTTGATGACCTGGTGTATGGGGAAGCATGCATCACAAACTGCCAGCTGTTTCTATGCACCTCCTTGTGCTGATTTAGACAGAGAATCATCCATAAATTCAACTAATGGTCGCTGTTCAACAGCACAGTATGAGTTCCAGCTTTTTTTGACAGTGTATAACAACATGTGCTGTTGACCCTGCATTGAAGCAGTGAATAAGTATTTAATGCCAATGTGAAATTATGTAAAATGATGAAACACACAAATACTAAAGGGAGTGTTTTTTTAAATTTATTTTAACAGTAGGCCAAAATTAGGCAGACTTAACTTCAACAATGACTTAACAGGCACTGGCATTAGAACTGGAGTGGCAGGTGCCCACTGCTCACCAACAGTTAAAATGGGTAAACAGTATAGTATAAAAATATAAATTAAAATAATAATTGAAATATTTTTACAGGCCTTAGTTTTGCAACCCATTCATGATACAAATAACAACCTGAAAAACAGTCATATGAAAAGACTGAAAAAAAAAAATATACCCGTAAAAACAGGAACAATAAAGACATGGCAATAACATTTCTAAAAAGTAGATAAAACAAATAAAACGTCCCTCTACAGTGATACTGCCTTTTGGAAAAATGCCTGTGTCTAACAGGAACAATAGTCATTGAAATAAAACTTCCCATAAAAGCAGAATTAGAATAGCCTTTTCTCCCAACACATTTCAGTGAGTCTCGGGTGTCTATGATGCTGCCACCTGTTGCTATCTTGGACCACAAGACCTGCTGTTGTAGAGATGCTCTGATCCAGTCGTCCCGCCATCACAATGTGGCCCTTGTCAAAGTGGCTCAGGTCTATACGCTTTACACCTTTTTCCTGCTTACAACACATTACTTCAAGAACTGACTGTTCACTTGCTTAAAAAATAGGCACACATAAGGATATGAGCCACTTTGACAAGGGACAAATTGTCTAGACAACTGGGTCAGAGCGTCTCCACAACAGCAGGTGTTGCGAGGTGTTCTCGGTATGCATATGGTCCAAGGAAGCAGCCAGTGAACAGGTGACAGGGTCATGGACACCCAGGGCTCACTGATACATGAGGGGGGATAAGGCCAGTCTGATCCCACAGAAGACCTACTGTAGCATAAATTGCTGAAAAGGGAATGTTGGCTATGATAGAAAGCTATCAGAACACACAGTGCATCACAGCCTGCTGCAGCAACATTAAACAACAACATTAAAACATGAAAACAACCAAATAGGCAGCTGGTTTAAATGTTGTGACTACTCCATGTATATTTTGTTTTAGCTTCTGTCTTTAAATGTTCATCCCAGGAATTTCCATTCAGGATTTTCAGAACCATAACAGCAGTGTCCAGTGGTACCTATAGGCACTCTCATCCTACTGGCCTAGATTATATCCATCACCCATACAGAGCTTGTGAATATGCTATTGAAGTCACTGCGGAGATCAGGATAATTATGGTAGCCTACAGGCAGCTTTAAAAGAAACCCACATGTGTGTGATTGTGGTCTTCGCTCAAAATCGGACATTTCGATGAACTCCACCTTTATTGGCTGTTCCACTAAATTGGAACCAGTGCAAAAGCAGAGAAAAGGCTGAAGGGTGCGGGAATCAACTTCACCCACATATCTCCTCAGGTAGCGGGCAACTGCTGTCTGGGCAGGGGTCATGTCGTCTGGGAACTGCAGGAGCTCCTTCACAGCTTTTCCAGTTGTTTTTTTCTGTTGAATGACGTGATGTAGAGCATCAGGTGGCAACACACTTGCTAACTGCAACACGATGGGACGCCAACAATCAATTATATACATTGGTGCCTGTATTAGAGCCTTGTGTCCAATCTGGGACAGTAGTGGGATCAAATTGTCCTTTGTAGGGATTTGCTGGCACTCATGTGCCTCAAGGGCATCAAACAGTGCATCACTGTCAACAGAATCAAAGTTCTCCAAAGCCTTCAGAAGTACTTCTCTCTCCTGATCAGACACATACTGAATGAAGGTGTCTTTTAAGCTGCTGGTGGTTTTGCCGTACAGTGCCTCCTCGAGGAATGGTGCTGCCAGTTTCACTGGGAAATAGCGGGCAATTCGCCACCCCACTACTAAGATTCTGGCAACTGCCTGCCACTCTTCAGACAGAAAATCATGCCTAATAAAGGGAACTTTCACATCCCCTCCCAAAGTGCACCTTTCATAAAAGTCTGTCCAAAACTCTGTTAAGCAGTCCCGAGTCACACCACTTCCCTCCCCTTCCTCAAGGTTTCCATTGGGTAGACGCATCTTAATAAAAACCTCAGTACTTAAAATGTCTGGGTCTTTGAAGGCTTGGATTAGGTCAGTGAGACAATGCCCCCTCCTAATAATCAGTGTAACAGGAGCATGTTCAGGATAACCCAGTGTCTGGTCATTCCATGGCTCTGAAACAGGAGCAGGTTGCGGCTCGCTCAATCCCTCTGTTGGCTGTTCATCCCAAGCATCAAGTTGCTGTTCGCCTGTTGGCTGTTCATCCGAAGCATCAAGTTGCTGTTCGCTTGGTCTCTCTGGTGGCTGGTTATTCGAAGGATCAGGATGAGTTTCATCCAGTCCCTGAGATGACTGATCATTCCATGGCAACGTGTCATCTAATTGCACATCTTGATTTTCCCCAGCCCCAATTATTACCTCAAGGTCGATCTCTTCAACCATGGCATCCATCCCTTGTACCTCAGTTGAACAATGTGGCTCAGTTCCAGTGAGATCTACAACAGTGGCTGAGGTTAACTGCATGTCTGCTTCCTCCTCCTCTGAGGACAGCTCCACTTTCTTCATTTTGGTATGAAGATAGAGTCTGAGGATTCTAACTTTGCTTTGTTCATACATCTCTTCCACAGTGCTAGAACTGCAGACCTTTATCTGAGAAGATTCAATTTCTGTTGAATAATCTGAGAGGTTTTTTTTCTTTTTAGAAAAACCATTTGGGAAGAACAGATTTTCAGCCATTTCTTTGATTTCCAGCACTGTTTTGTCCCTGTCGATGGTCAGGTGTCTTGTTCCTCCACCGTTGATTGCCTTCACTTGTTTGTAACGCTTTTCTTTTTCAAAAAAGTCCATCCAGCCAAGCTCAATCCGTCTCTCGTTTTTTTTTGCACTTGTATTTCCGACCCATTGCTTTTTTCTGGCAGGTACTGTCACCTCACTAGACACCAATCTATGTCGCAGCCTTTTGAGTATAGAGTCTTTCCTGCTCCTTGTCTCCATCGATGCGCTGGCTTGTCGGCAGAAGGCCACAGTGGCTAATCTATCTCCACATTTAGGGATGTACTTTGCCAAATCCCCATCAGTCATTACAGGAATTACAGATGCATCAATCTGGAAAAACAAAATTTAAAAGAATGATTACACTGTTGACTGCATTTAAGTAGTACAATTGTAAATGATTTTAGTCTTAAAACATTTTTTCCATACACTTTCAATTGGGGATACTATAATTTTTCAAAATCTTAGAGATACTCTTTTCATGTCAACATATCTGTTATTCAATCCCTGCTACATTTTTTTGATTTAAAGTTTTCACATTTTGATTAAAAAGGAAGTTAAGCCCTCATTTTGGCCTAAAGTTGTGCTGATATCAGAATTTGTATTAAGTTTTCTCTGTTATTTTTTGAATACCTTCCCTATGTTCTTCTCAGTTGAAATTTCTTACACAGTATCTCCTTGTATTCCTCTGCAGCCTGAATGACAAGCAGATTTTTATATTTTTATTATAAGTCAGTCAAAATAAAGCATTTGTTTTTGCTAAATTCTAACTTGGATGATTCTTTACTGGTTATAGTGAAATCATATGGTTCCCAGTTCACAATAAAATTTTGAGTTTTGTTCATTTTTGGATCAGTTCATTAAGACATGTCAAGGTCCCCTTTTTGGGCTGTTTTTCACTTTAATAATTCAGATAAAAATCTAAAAAATCAAACACTAGTTAGATTTGCCATTGCTAGCTCTTATGGTCACATACACCTGGAGAAAAAAATCAACATTTAATATGTTTTAGCCCTGTTAAGTTTAAGCCCTGTTAAATATGTTGAATCTCTGTCTACGAATAATTACTACCTTTTTGCCACTTGTATTGTGATGCTGAACATACTATGATGTTGTAGAACAGAAATGTCAGAGATACAGCCTGCCAGCAAGTTTCATCCAGCCCGAAAATAATAATTTTTGTATTTCTCTCCTCTGCTTTAGGTCATTTTACATAATGTGTTATTTTCATGTACCAAAATGAAATTTCTCATTAGTAGGCTACAAATTATTTGATTTAATAAATCAGAAAGTAGCCTAAAATAGCTATGTATTAACTCGAGTCATATTGATGTTAGCAAAAAATAATCCAGCCCTGTGAGATCCTGCTGGAAAGAATGTGGCACTCTAATGAGTATGACACAGTATGAGTATGACACCCCTGTATGGAGCCACCATCTGGTCAACCTGAGTACTGGCATATCTTTATATTCATTGTATAGCAAGGCTCCTTTTATATAGTCCTTCAACCAACATTAGTTAATTAAAAGTTCCTGTTCATCTGTTTTATTGGAAACCAGCCTAGTTACATACTGTATAGGAGTATGGAAACTCCACAGTTTGTGAATTTAGTTGTTGTTGGTGGCCGTTGTCCATAAAAGGGTTGAACTGAACTCTTGGACTCGTGATTCAGACAGATCATCTGTAGTGGGCTAGTTTTCCAAACACAGCACACAAGTTAATTTGAAGTAGCCATTCTTTCAATACACAGGACATGATTATGGTGTGCAACACATAATCCAACTAGCATTTCAGTTGAATCACAGCTTCTTCGAATCCCCAAAATTACTATTCTTATCAGTGGCAGTCAGCATAACAATGACAGAGTACACATCAGTTTAAGTATTAAAAAGGGAGAGTTCACCACAAAATCAAAAAAGTATATTTTTTCTCTTATCTGTAGTGCTATTCATCCATCTAGATCATTTTGCTGTTAGTTGATGAATTATGGAGATATGAGGCATAAGAATGTTTGCATTCTCTCAAATAAAATGGGACTGAATGGATTTTTTCTGGTGGTGATCACACTGTGAAAGCAAAAACAGTACAACACAAATTTGTAAAACTCAAGAGCAATGTCTCTTTCCAGAAATCATGAACTGGTCACTCAAGATTATCCACATACCTTGTTGTGAGCAGTTTTTTGTAGTTATGTCAAAAGATAACAGTTCTTACAGATGTGAAACTGCTCACAACAAGGTGTGTGTATTATCTTGAGTAACTGGGTCATGATTTCTGGAAAGATACATTTCTGTTGAGTATTTCAAATGTACTATTTGGTGCTGTGAGCACTGCAGGAAAAGGTCTATTCAGTTTGGTTGCATTCCAGAGAAGGCATAAATCTCTAAAGCCCATACTTCCAAAATTTGACAACTTACACCAAAACCATCTGGATGGATGAACAGCACCACAGGTAAGAGGAAAAATATTTTCTTTTTATTTTTTTATTTTGGGTGAATAACACACAAAAGGGGAATGGAAACATATGTAAAGAGGCTTACCTTTTCATTTTCGAGCTGTTGGATAAACTCCTCAGGAATTTTCCGCTTACGTAAGAAGTCCCTCAGCTCTGCATCCATTGTCTTAATTGTCTGCTGTGTAAAGGGGATTACACAAAATAGAAGTACTTACTACTTAGTATGTGGTGTCTTGTATGCCCATGCCAACTGGGCATACAATTGAATGTATTAACACAATAATAAAACTTCTTTCAATCATTCGTATAAAATTCTAAAATTCTATCGAGAAAATTTATTTGGATCCAGAGTGAGGAGGGAGATGTTAAGTTGTAGGCCTTTGCTAATCAGGAAAAAAAACAGACTTGTAAATATATCTTCATAGTAGGCTATACAATTACAAAATCATTGCAGACATCCTTGAGGGAAAATGACAAGTTATTGTCATCAAATAATAGGGTGATGGCATTGTGTTATGTTTGTAGGAAAAGCTTGGTGAGAATACTATGAAAAGGCAACTAATATTCATTGAATATGATTCACAGTATCTCATACTGGCAATGGTTGGCCCATCATTTGAAAAGATCAAAATCTCAAACTTTTAGACCATAAACTGGACAATTACTGTATTTTTCCAGGTTCACTGTAAAGGCGGACTTCTCGATCTCAAAGTTGAGAAGCAGAAAAACAACCACTTCGAAATGAATTATTTCTAAATCTGTCACATCTCGTCTGGAGGTTTAAACTCGTCCTAGCTGATAAACGCCTGGAACACAAACGGCATGAGAACTGCACTTCCAGCTCCATTAGAGAAACCCCCAGCTGAGTTCAGACTGTTTTATTATAGCACAGTTACACTCACAGATACGTTTCATACCTGTCTGTCAAACAGCAAGCAAACCATAAAACTTCTCTAGATAGTCCGGATCTGAGAGAAGTCCTGCTGGGGTCAAACGTGAAGTCTGCGTTGTCGCTCGGCCTGCAAGCTGCTGCGGCTAACGACGGTCGGAGCTAATTAACTGCTAACAGCCACAAATCCACTGACCGGCTCCTCCAGCCACAGTCAGACATAACGTTACGGCAGCTTATTTTCTGCCAAGTTACAGCTAAAAACTCCCACTAACAGCTGACGCTGCTCTGGCCAGTGTTTTGTAGGCTAGCGAGACATACAGGCTGGCGCCGTCTATTTACTAAAATTTACCAAGCCGCCGCTGCTCCGAATTTGAACATTTTAATTATAATGACTTGAATCGTTGGTTTTGCAGTGATGTATAGTTACCTCTAACTATTGCACCAATTTTCTATAAAGAATCAGTTTACCTTGTTTGCTGCATTAGTGTTCTGACCTGGGATGCCCTGGGGGGATTCGTTTACTGTTACAGGGCCGAAGTTGTAGCTAACTTCGGGGCTAACTCCCTCCACTTTATTTAGCAGGTGGCAGCAAGACACATAAGCTTGGCTTGAGTCTTGAAAGTTGTGTAGCTTTTATTTAAGGTACTGATAAATAGCCTTTGAGACTTACATTCACAGACAACCCTTGGCTAACGTTGGCTGACAGCTGGTCAGGCGGCGGACTTAACAGTCACAAACGCTCTCAACATGCACTGAGCTACCGTCATGCAGATATGTTGTTTGCATACCTAGTTGTCCCTTTCCAGAATGATTTACACTATGATGAGCTCACAATATAATCAAATCAACTTACCAATACTTGAAGTAAGTGTACTTCTTGTAGGTGTAGAACTTCGACGCTTCAGCAACGGAGCCCGGCTGTCTATTGTTGTTGCTACCTGTCTGTATAAATGAACGAGTGCATTAAATCGAGCGCACGTTTTAGCATCTAGTGCACACGTTTTATTATATCGTGCGCACGTTTTAGTATCTCGTGCGCACGATTTAGCTTAAACGTGCGCACGTTTTATTATCTCGTGCGCACGTTTTAGTATAACGTGCGCATGTTTTATTATCTCGTGCGCTCAATTTAGTATTTCGTGCGCACGTTTTAATATCTCGTGCGCACGTTGTAGTATCTTGTGCGCACGATATAGTTTTTTTTTTTTCGTCATGACACTTTAGGGGCTCCGTAGTAAACACACTTGTGTAATCAGATTTTAAATATCTAATTTCTAAATGGGTGAAAATTAATTTTATCCATATTTTACCAATATCTGACAGCACCCCCAGTTGTTGATTACACTCACATGATAGTTGAGGTCAAGAGCTCTCTATAACAGTTGGTCCCATGTCTGTACCCCCCATTTGTTGCTGAGTTATACGCCTTCAAACATGCACTGAGGTCAAGGTTCAAAGGTCAATGGTTCAAAGCAGGAGCTATGTAGAATCTTCATACTGACATATGTCACTCTCCAGATTGAGACCTTTCCAATGATGTATTCAGTTTAGCTCTATGACAAAGTTTTGACTTTTTCATTTTTTGGACACAAGCGATGCCAGGTCTTGTTTCAGAGAGCACTTTGAAGGCCCCGTGTATAAAATGATTTTTATTTGTTTCTTTGCATGTTTTTTCTTTTTTACTGTAGATAGTTACTAAAATGAATCATCCTCAGACAATACAATACTACTAAAAAGTAAACCAATAATAACAATAATGAAATAAGCAAAGATAATATTAAAATTACATTGAAATTTTAAAATCTATTTACAGAGTGGAATGGTAGCCTAATAGATAACTTAGATACGATTTATTATTGTTTAGACACTATTTATAATTGTTTAGATTAGTGGTGGGACTCGATTAAAAAAATTAATCTAATTAATTATAGGCTTTGTAATTAATTAATCTCAATTAATCGCATATCAATATTTGACACGAGAAGCAACATTTTTCAATTTAAATGGATTTTGGTATATGACTGAATCAATGAATAGACACATAAATGAGCTTAAACAACAAGATCGTGTTTATTTTCATAACTGAGTGTTAACATAAAGTGCAATATGAATAATAGGAATATGATTGCATTGTCCACAAGGCACAAACTTAAATTCAAGTTGGCTATATTCAAGCTTTTTCAGGACTTTTTGTAAACTTTCTATGCCTTAAACACATTTGTTTTTGTTTATTAAAATAAAAAACAGCACTTTAAAGTACATTCCAGAAAAGTGGAAACTGAACATTGCAAAATAGTTAGAATAATATCCTTGGCATAAAATAAACGGACCAACAGTTAAACATAAAGTGCCCTTTCTACCATAAATGGTTTTGAAAAACAACACAGAAACAAAAATGATCCATCAACTGATGACAGTCCCTTCTATTCTGCCATTGTCCTGAGCAAAAAATCTTTGCAACATAGGCCATAACAGTTTGATCAACATCTTAGTGTGACTTAACAGTAACAACCAACCCATTGGCCTGGCATCACAACTTAACAGTAACAACCAACCCATTGGCCTGGCATCACAATCACTGCATCACTGCCCTCTTCTTTTCAACTTTGTTACCTGCAAGTGAGAAAAGTCTCTCACAAGGGACAGATGTGGCAGGGCTAGCCAGATACTTGTGGGCCAGGACAGACAGTTGTGGATGGGCCCCTGCATGAGTTGACCACCACTGTAGTGGGCAGTCTGTCTCGCTGATGGTGGGTTCTGCTCTGTAGAGGCCCAAGGCCCAAGGCCCTGTTAGGCCCCACATCATCATCTGAATCAGAGTCTGACGCACACAGTAGGAGTCTCTTCTTCTTTGCTGGCTCCTCTGTGGGCTCTGGAGTAGCACTTTTTTTAAATCTTAATCTTAAAAACAATAGTCAATTCAAAAAGCTTTTAAAAGGAAAATCTACCAACTAGTGATAAATCATATTGATCAAACAATTCATGGTGTAGGTGGGTTTTTACCTGCATGGTTTGAGGAGTTTGTCCCACTCCGTTGTAGTCAGCATGGTTAGCTTGTGCTTCTGCTTGCAAAGAGTAGCCTTCACAGCCTCTTGGTTCTTCAGGAGGGTCCATGTCATTGGTTTGACAGCCCATTGGTTCGACATCCCATTAGTCCGACTGTCCGTGGTGCTGAACGGCTCGCGGCGGGCGTATGGTGCGCCGCAACCGGCTTGAGGCAGAGCAGGCTCACAGCTTATGTGTTTGTCATTTTCTTTTTCATTTTAATCCACACCATGATCTTTTCCTGACCCTAACCAAGTGGTTTTTGTGCCTAAACCTAACCAGACCTTAACCACAGGGCATCATGATGATTTCGGAATGGACTTCGGAACAATGAGTTTAATATGGGCGGAACAATGGGCTGTTGAACCAATGGGCAGTTCCCCTTCAGGAGACGAGAGATCATATCAGCGTTGAATTCCACCTTGTGGAAACGTCCTGTATAAGTGGCTCTCTTTTTTGCCCAAGTGCTGTTTGCTCCTGGTGTAGTTCCTCTGTATTAACAGGGCTGTGTTTAAAATGACCTACTATTTTGCGACATTTTGCCAACGTATCATTAAACCCGCTGTCACCAAGGCAAACAGTGATGGTTCTTTGCAAAATGTGAGCAACACACGGCATATGCACAAATGGGAGCTGTCTAGCTGCAGCGATCATGGTTCATGCGCTGTCTGTTCCAATTGTGGTGACCTTTTGTTGAACTCTCCAGGCCTCTGCCACAGAGAGAAACTGCTCCGCGCAGTTTTCAGCATAGTGCCTGGTGGTCGTCTTCTGCACAGTTAGGGCGAAAGACTTAAGATGCCATTCCCTGTCAGTGACGTCAATAATGTGTGCAGTCACACCGAGGTAATTTGTATCGTTTACCGAGGTCCAATGATCCCCAGTCACAGAAACACATTTGGCTTTCTCCAATAAATCAACTTTCGCTTGCTTTTCAGTGTCATAAAGCTGATGAATTTTGTTTGAAATTGTCTTTCTGCATGGCAGTTCATAAGTTGGGTCAGACAACGCTATCTGTAGCACCGCTTCTTGCCCCTGATCTTCTACCACCGAGAGTGGTCGACAGTCCACTGCAATCCATTTTGCCAGTGAGTTTGTTAGTTTGTCAGTCGTGGACTTGGCGACACTGCCTGCTCGAACTAGGAGCGTTGTCTGTGCTAGCTGCAACATGTTTGGCACTGAGGTGGTAGCGGAGGCTGGAAGAGCTCCGGTGATAGGCAAATTCTTTCTTGCGCAATTTGCACACAACTGTGCTTTTATCCAGTTTTCCACCCGGTAGTTTTTTAAAACTAAAATTTCCGCCCAACGAACCCAGCAACGACTTCTCATCGGTTTCGGTTTCCATTGTTGTTTCTCATGTTGTGTCCTGTGCATCAGTATTATGTGTATACTGGGAAGTCATGCAATGAGAAACGTTCCGCGCTGTTTGGAGTGCAAAAATAAATTGCGATTAAATGCGTTATTTTTTTTGTCACGTTATTTTTTCTGTAATTAATTAATCGTAATTAACGCGATAAAGTCCCAGCCCTAGTTTAGATACTATTTAGCCTATTATTGTATTTACTTTTAGCATGCTCTACTTTTATCTACTGTGGGCTATACATTTTAATTCATTTAATAACAAATTTATTTTATGTTAGGCCTACATGTTAATATTTTATGTAATTTATCATAGTTTAGTTCTTAACTCCAGTGTTTCCTCAGTGGGAGCCGTCTGCACCGGGGGGCGGCCACTGGTTTTGTGGTGCTGGTTTGGGGTCCGCTCTCCCCTGGTGGGGTGGAGGGTGGCCGGGTCGCCGGCTCCATGTGATGCGGACGGCTCCATGTGATGGTTTTTCCTCTCTGGTTCTTCCGTGCTCAGCCTTATTTTTTTCTTCTTATTTACTTATTTTTTTATTTATAAGTGGCGTTTGGATTCAGTTACGGCAGACGGACGGCAATTTGAAATGGAATGAAGCCCACAGACAGCAGACAGTAGCTACAAAACAGTAGTCGAATGCGCCTCATCCGCCCACAGCACAGCGCTCTTAAAGCCCTACGCTATCAAAAGCTGGCAAAATACATTTATTTTATTTTATGGCCTTGACATTAACCTGTCATATTGTTGAGTTATCAAGGACACTTTCGTGTTTTTGTGTGTATACAGGAATGTTAAAGATATCATTGAGGAAAACAAGGTTGACGTGACGTTGTTGAATCAGGGAATCCGTGTGTCCACCACGACAATCGATCCTAATTTACTTTACATTGGCATTGTTTCCGTGGTACCAGCACGTAATTTTAACTCATTACGTGCTGCCACCACGGAATGCAGTGTTAAGAGGTCGTGGTGATTTCATGCATTTCTGTGAGATCAGGTTGGTTTTTGTAGAGATTATTATTGTTCTTAGTTACTGGTGTGCAAGCAGAAGGCACACTGACTAGGCTATTATTCGATGCACTTTTTGTGTGAATGCTGATTCAGCAGTCATACTATTATGATCCATATCTGATCTATAATGCTGATTGAACAGCATTCACTTTGTTGTTATTGGATTTTTTATTGTAACTGAAATCTTTATTGTGTGAATTCATGCATTCATGTTATTGAAATCTTTATCATTGTGTGAATGCAGCCTCAGCAGTTGACATCCAAATTTTAATCACATGAGTGTTGATTCAGCATTCACACTATTGTTATCCAAATCTTCATTGTGTGAATGCTGATTCAGCATTCATCAGTCTTGACTTGGGAGTCGAAACCTGCCCTTCGAGACCTGGGACTTGAGCGCAAAGAGTTACTTAAGACTTCCACCCAGCTCCCACCTCTGCTCTGAGGTGATATTATTACTTGTTAGAATTTGGTTTTATGATTCCATGGCCAATAAATTAATAAATGCACAAATAACTGATAGAAAATAAATTACTAAAATGCACTTAGAGTTGAAAACAAATAACCTGGAAATATTTTTTTGTAAGCAAACTGCTCTTGGTTATTTTTTTCAGTGTTTTTTCTTTCTCTTATCGTGAGCTTTCTTTTTTTCAAATGTTTGCTACTACTCCGCTCCCTTCCTGATCTTTGATGTCGCTCCATCCGCTTGGCTGTCTAATCAATGCTCATGGAAGTTGGCTTACTAAATGGCAGATGCTCAATCCCAGAGCCTGCATCTGCTACCAGTTTGTACCAATTAACAGACCCATGACACTGCACTGACACCTCTTCAATGGGTTAACAGATGCCACAATTAGCCAATCATTTGAATCGCCACCTGCTTAGCAAGAGGCCCCTTAGTGCATTATCTCCAACTGTGGGGACAGCCTTTTATCTATTTGCCTTTTTTCTTGTTGCCTCTCAAATGAGGCGTGGGGAGGGCAGCCAACCCCTGTGTGTTGAGCAAACAGTCTTTTCAACAGATCCCTAAATTAGCTCTCCAGACTTACTGTTGCAGTTGAGGGCAGCTGTAAAGTTGCCTGGCAAAATGCACTGCACACATGAAAAGGTAGGTACATGGTCGTTTTGCATTTGATCACATTTGGCCCATCTCTGTCTTGCTGTGCTTCTGTTGGTAATAAAACATTCGAAATGTTGTTCTGACTACTCAATTTTAGCCCAGCTCTGGGATGATACTAAACCTTTAGGCAGAACTTGCAGATCTGCTGATCAGTGGCAGTACGTCTGTAGCATACCAACATTCTTCTGTGTAAGTGTCATTTGAAGTATTGCTGTTTCTTGCAGAATGACCTCATGCAAACTAAAGAGTAATACATACAAATGAACAAGATCATTGCCTAATCTACAAGTTTGAAAGTTTTTTTCATGTACAGTAGATGTGGAAAGAAGAAACAAAGTCAAAGACTATAGAGGTTATTATTATTATTATTTTTTTTTACAGTTGACGACAGCGGTTGATTGGTTGCAGGGTGTCAGGTGCCCTGACTTGACAAAACTGACATGAGACTAATAGGGAATATACTCTTTGGGTAATACTACTCCTCTAATCACGAGCATTCAGTCACATGCTGAGACTGGAATAAACATAGCCAGCCAATCAGGATGTGCCTACCCAATTTTTTGTGGACCCCACACTATATAAGGGAGCAGATAGAAGTGGATAGCCGCTGTCAGACATCCTATTACTTTTCAGCAACAGCGATTTTCACACTGAGCAACTTCATCCATGGGTGGAGTATCTGCTTCAAGAACCTCATCAGGGCCTCCGTGCAGACCAGGCAGACAGCAATGTTCAGCAGCCACCAGCCTGTGAGGACTAGTTAGCACTGCCCAAGTTTTGGTGTCAGCAGCAGTGGGATCACTTCAGATGCCTCGACATGATGCTTGACTGCCGCAAGAGTGAGAAGTTTGAGATTGGTGACCCCCACTCCAACTGCCACACTCCACCGCTGCCTCCAGTCACCCCCACTGAGACAATGGCTTTGTTTATAGAGATAACATCTGAGCACTATCCTGAATATCAGCATTTCGTGGGAGTCCAGCCACAACATCTCTCCACAAGAACATCTCCCTGACTGCACCCACCCAAGCCTGTAAGTCATCTTGCTATGACATGGCTCGCCCAGCCTTTGCAGTGTGTCCAGGCGTCCTGGCAGCAGCAACTGACTGACGAGAGCCTTGGTTGTGGATATGGTGTATTATCTCAGAGTGCAGGGTCGAGAGGAGAAGTTTGCTATTCTTCCAATCAAGGAGATGGGTTAGGTTGTTCCAGTGGACAAAGTCTTGTTCTATTCTTGTAAGCAGTGGGGTAATGTTATGAAAAATTGCTCTTGACAGCTTGGTAGAAATATGGACGCCAAGGTAACTGATATTACCTGATGTTACTTTGAAGGGCAGCTTTTTATTAGCAGCATTCCGGTCCTCCCCACAAAGCAGCAACATTGTGGATTTTGGCCTGTTGGGCATAATAGAGTAAAACAGTAATCCAAATTTTAAAAAAAAAATGGTTAATGAGATTGGGTTTATCATATATACTGTGATATTGTCTGCATATAAACTAATTTGATGGTGGAAGTGTTTTGTTTGTATACCTGGGATTTTATTGTTTTGGCGCATAGATACAGCAAGAGGCTCAATGAATATAGCGAAAAGGTGAGAGTGGACATCCTTGTCTTGTGCCCCTCTTGAGAGTGAAGTATTAGGACATGTGATTATTGGTAATAGCAGATGCAAAGGGTGACAAACACAGTGTTCTAATCTATTGAATGAACGACTCTGAAACCAAAGCTTTCAAGGGTGATGAAAAGGTATGAACACTTTACTTTAAGTTACCTGACCTTTATCAAAAAGCTTTCTCCGCATCCAGTGATGTAATAACGGTGTTTAGACTGTGCTTTTGAAGAGTATACATAAAGCTGAATAAGCAGTGCATATTTGTGGATGAGTGTTATTTTAAGGTCACAGTTCTACAGCATTCCTCCTCTATTCATATAATAGAATAGAATAGAAAGAACTTTATTTATCCCTGAGGGGAAATTCAGCTGTCCAACAGCTCATAAAAGACAAAAAACGAAATAAAAAATATGTTAAAATAAGTGCACAAATAGAATTAAATTAAGATAAAATAAAATTGTCCATTACACAGTCAAGCCAGTTGTGGTTAAAGTAATGTGTGTAAGTGGGTGTGTGACTGGATTCAGGAGGTGTTTAACAGTCTTATTGCCGTGTGGGACGAAGGATCTCCTGAAACACTCTGTTCTGCAATGCAGTGAGATGAGCCAACTGCTGCAGCTGCTCATCTGTTGCTCCAGGAGACTGTGGAGAGGGTATCTGCTATTGTCCATTATAGCTCTCAGTTTGTTCAATATGCCCCTCTCCACCACAGTTCTTAGTGGTTCCAGTCACCTGCCGAGCACTGAGCCGGCTTTTTTAACCAGCTTGTGCAAACGCTTGGTGTTTTTGTCTGTCAAGCTGCCTCCCCAACACACTGCAGTGTAGAAAAGTGCACTGGCCACTACTGTGTGATAGGACATGGTCAATATCTCCACACACACATCAAAGGACCTCAGTGTCTGTAGGAACAACAGGCGTCTCTGCCCCTTCCTGTAGAGGGTGTCAGTGTTAGAGGACCAGTCCAGCTTCTCATCTAAGAGGCCCCCCAGACAGTGGCGGTTCTAGCCTAAATGGCGCCCAACCAGAGCATGTGAGCGGAGCGGGTGAAAATTTCCGCTCCTCGCTCACAGACCTGTCACTTTGCGCCGCTCGTCTGCTCCGCTTGGTTCTGCGCATTCTTCGCTCCGCTCTGCTCCACTCCATCATAAGTTTTATCCCGCTCCACTCACTCACCACTCAGCTCAAAAAAACTGCATCGTACTACTCTAATCTGTAATCTTCTGTTCACAAATAAAACATGAGCTTGGTAGATTCTCCGGGGAAGCCCTCTCCCCTCTCCCTGCAGTTAGGGACCGTTCTACACGGTACCGCTGTCGGCAGGGTGGAAATAAGTCAAAGTGTAGAGGAGACGGACTGGGTTAAGCGGCCGACCTCCGAGGAAGCCCTCTCGCCTCTCCCGTTCTCCAAGGTACCGCTGCTTCTCTCAGTAAACTCCATAGTTTTGAAAGAAAATAGTGTGGGTGTGCGCAGGTGCAAAGATGCATTCTGGGTGGGGCATGAGCGAAATTGGAGCGAGAGATAAGGCTCCACTCCACCTTTTAAAAAAATTGCCGCTCCTCGCTCAACACAAAATCCTTCCGCTCCCCGCTCCACTCCGCTCCACTCCGCTCCAGCTTTGCTCCGCTCAAATGCTCTGCGCCCAACAACTACAAGGTTTTATTATTTGGCCTCTGAACTGAGAACCACAAGCAATGTTTCCCTACCATTATATTAGCCCCCCCCCCCCCCCCCCCCAATTTTATTACCTCCCCCAAGGAGGTTATGTTTTCGCTGGTGTTGGTCTGTTTGTCTGTTTGTTTGTTTGTCTGCAAAATAACTCAAAAAGTTCTGAACGGATTTTGATGAAATTTTCAGGAAAGGGGATAATGGGACAAGGAACAGCTGATAAAATTTTGGTGGTGATCCGTTGAAGTGAAGTAGATAAAATAATAAAATGGCGGGAAATCCGAGCTGCTTGGTGGAGGTCTGCGCTCTCCGAGTGCTTTTTCTAGTTTAATTTTATTTTCTATCTATTTATTTTCGCCAGATCACAACGGAAGTCATTTAACGTTACCTTTCCTATAGAACAGGTCTATACCTTGTCCATTTATTAAACAAGGATTGTTGGGGCGCGCACATACACACACACACACACACACACACACAGGTGAGCACACTAGAGCGCGGCTCAGGCCGCATTTACCTGTCCAAAATGACCCGAGTTCTACGCAGTTTATTTCCTGACATAGTTATTGTTTTGGACAGTGTGTAACACAGCAGCGCAGCACAGCACTGAACACACTGTCAATTGGAATGGAGCCTGTGTTGCGTAAATTACAAATTCCAGCACTTGCCACTCCTGCCGCCACCCTACACGTCATGACAAAGTGTTGCCCTGGGCAAATGCCCATTCGGCTCATATCAGGATCCACTACCACCCCCAGATATATGTAGGTGTGGACCACCTCAATGTCCTTCTCCTGTATGGAGACTGGTTGATGGGGTGACCTCTTCCTTCTGAAATCCTACACCATATCCTTGGTTTTGGCTATGTTCAGGTGGAGACAGCACTTACTGCACCAGTCCCTAAAGGCATCCACAAGGTCCCTGTACTCCTGCTCCTAATCACTCCTGATACAAGCCACAATAGCTGTATCGTCAGGCATTTTTTTTATGTGGCAGGACTCTGAGTTGTACTTAAAGTCTGCTGTATAAAGTGTGAACAGGAATGGTGCTAAAACAGTCCCCTGTGTCCCCCTCCAACCGATCTCAGTATGGGGGGCTGGATAGTATTGAATGCACTTGAAAAGTCAAGGAAAAGGATCCTCACACAACATCCTGTCTCCTCCAAGTAGGTGTAACCCGATGCAGCATGTAAAGAACCGTATCTTCCACTCCCATGTGCTCCTGATAGGCAAACTGGAGGGGGGTCCACAGCATCAGTGACCTCTGACCCCAGGAAACAGAGGACCAGGCGCTCCAGGGTCTTCATAATGTGTGATGTTAAGGCCACCAGTCGGTAGTCATGTAAGTTGGCCGGGTGCCCCACTTTGGGCACCGGTACGAGACAAGATGTTTTCCACCGCACCAGGACTTTGCCTGTTTGCCTGTGACTCCTGTTAATAAGCCACTGAAGGGGCTCCGCTAGCTGGGCTGCACAGTCTTTCAGGAGCCTTGGAAACACTCCATCCAGGCCTGAAGCTTTCCCTACACAGTCTCCTGAGCTTCGCCCTCACCTCATCTGCTGTAAAGGACAGTGGTAGTTGGCCATGGGTGGTAGATGTTGTAGCTGTAGCTGCAGTAGTGGGGGAGGGGCTACTTCCAAGTGACTGTGGAGCAGGAGCGGGAGCAGGAGCAGGAGCAGCAGCAGCAGCAGGTGACACTGTGGAAGGGGGGAGGGATGCGCGGGTAGGGTGAACGCTTTCCCCTTCATCAAACCTGTTAAAAAACAGGTTGAAGTTGTTGGCCTTGTCCACATAACCATCCATATCCTGGCTATTCCTCTTTGAATAGCTTGTGATGTTCCTCATTCCCTTCCACACCTCTCTGATGTTGTTCTGCTGCAGCTTACTCTCCACCTTTCTTTTGTAGTCCACCTTTGCCTGTCTCAGTCTCCCTTTCAGCTCATGCTGAACCTCCCTGAGCCTCTCCTTGTCCCCTTTCTTGAACGCCAGCTTTTTCTGGTTAAGGAGCTGCTTGATATTATAGAGGGTATGCGTTTACGTCACTTCCCCCCCAGGACACGCCCCTCTCAGTCGGACTGAGTGGCAAAACAAACCTCCCTCAACATGGTGGAGTGTAGCAGTGGACACTGCGAGACCGGGATAAATACAGATTATAGGATCAAATTAAGGACAACTGGACTCGACAATGATCCGCATGAGATACCAAAGAACAACTGGTCCACGGACATTGAAATGTGGCCAGGAATCGGGTATCCTGACACTTATATGTACCTGATTTCAACGCCGGGAAAATACACAAAGCAAAGCCTGAAAGCATATAAAAGCCTCGACGCTTGGTCGTACTTCAAGGCCAGATTTGTTGGCGAAATTAAAGTGACGAGAACACCGATGGATATTCTGGTTGTCTGTGGACAGGTGTGTATGTATAGCATATATACTATATGTGACCTGACCAGAAGGAGGGCAAGGTGACTTTAAACTACACCTTAACCTGGGTCCACCAAAGACTAGTTTTTCAAGGTACAAGTCATCACAGATATGTGTAAAGGATTGGCAGAGACGTAGCTTCAAGTTCAATTGAACAATATTTATTACAACAAGTTAAAAAGAGTCAACATTTAATGTCCACTTAAAAAGATAAAGGTGGCATTTATGGGCTGAAATATGTGCCACCAGAAACTGAATTTGAATCATTTATATTTGAATTTGAATTTCTAAACTTGAATAATTGCATTGAAAAACTGAATTTGAATCACATAATTTGAAATTGAATCATTTATATTTGAATTTGAATTACTAAACTTGAATAATTGCATTGAAAAACTGAATTTGAATTGTATAATTTGAAATTGAATTTATTTCTATATATCTTCACATTCAGTTCTCACAATTCAAATTCAGTTCTCAAAATTCAATTTCAATTTACTGTGACAGTCCGGGTAGTTTAAGGATGAAGGAAGAGCAATCGAGTGCGGATACACAGGACTCCTCTTCGGCCAATCAGCACCTATGTTTTTGAGCACGTAGGAAGAAGCCCTCGCCTTGATCCATAGACCATAGACAATAGGCTCGTTCGAGATGAACTGCACCTCGCCTGAAAAGTAGATGAGAGCAGGCAGCCGCAGCAGGGGGCGGTGACCAAAAGCTGCAGTGAAGTCGGACAGTTTCCCGACAGTTTCCGGCAGCCATCAGTCCGTACAGGAAGTCACAGACACACTAACATCCTGTCTGGAATGATGTCAATTCATTAAAAAAGTGATCAGACCCATCAGACCCATCAGTTTGTTTTCAGTCTCCAGTTGTTTTAATTATGATAGATTAATTTATTAAAATGCTTTACAGGTGATCTGTAGTTTATGTTCATGGTTTATCCTCCATTTGATATGAATTCTCCTGTAAATCAGCATCATATCAGTTTGACCTGTCCCCTCAACTACACAGGCTGAATAAACTGTGTTTGACTATAAGGTTAATATTTTCAGAGGAAAAAAGATACAAGACAACAGCTTTCATTAAAGTGATAGTTCAGGTTTTTGGACATGAAATTGTGTGAAACACTGACCATCTGTAGCTCTGATGTGACGGTGTCACTACTCGCAACGAGCCTCCTGCTCTGAGAAATCGCCTGTAGCTTACCGGAGAAAAAGTAGTTCTGAAGATGTACGGGGGACACGTAACCAAAAGGTTTTAAGCTACAAAAAAGTATGCATGTGTTTTGTTAGACTATTTCAATAATTTTAAAACATC
>NC_065508.1:40755161-40756423 GCF_006386435.1 Epinephelus moara | reverse complement strand
TCAATGCAGCCTCTGAGTGGGTGCATACTGTGGAGCACTGTCCGACAGTGATATGTGTGAAACACACAGTCCGCTGTAGTAGCCTCCAAATTAGTAATGTTCATTTAGCTAGCTACACTAGGAATCGTTGCTCTATAATGAACTGGCGACTTTTTAATGAACTGGCGACTTGTCCAGAGTTTAGCCCGGCCCGATGAGACAGCTAACGTAGGCTCCAGCCTGCGCCCCGTCAAAGGTAAGGTTAGAGACAATAAATGAATGAACAAGTAGGCTAATCGTTTCAGCCGCCCTCGGTAGTTTTACTCTCACCATTCTTAGAGAAAAATTGTTTGATGTCCTGGGGCCTGCTCTGCTGCTCCTACTCCTGGCCTCCTTCTCAAGTCTTTTCTGGTGTCCAGATTTGTGTTTTTTTCTGGGGGCCATCACCTAGCCTATTTGATCTCCCTCACTCCCTGCTGGAGTTTGCTCGCGCTCACTTAATTCCCATGAGGAAGAGCGAACCGTGGTGTGGACCAAACCATTTTTTAAGAAGGGGCCAAGGGGGTTATTGAAATTATTAAAATTAAAATATTGTGTGACTTTGTGGCTTTGTTTTAGTTCGGATTCATTAGTATGAATATATATTAGTTATGTCTATGCATAATAATTTAGTCATAGAGGCTACTGGAGGCTGTGTGTGGGCCCTAGTGGGCTGTGGGCCCTTAGAATTGTCATCACCTTTCCCCCCTATACGACGGCGCTGACTACTACAGCGCAAACACCGGCTCAGGCTCACGACACACCCTGGTCAGCTGCTGTAGGTAAACAGAGGAATACCAAAATGGTGCGAACAGCTGTGGGAATAAAAACATCGCCGGCTCCCAATTCCATCGGTTTCCTGTTACAGATGTAACCCATAGGCAACTTTGGCTTGTGTCAATGGGGATGAACCTCGCTACCAAGCCGGCAAGGGTGAAGCAACTGCGCGTATGTCAGGCTCACTTCAGCTGCCCACAGATCTCGACGGACAGAGAAAACGCAATTTCCGCACTGCTGTGCCCAAAGAGAGATATATTACCTAATACCAGTCTATATAACAATGTCTGTAGCTGATTGTCTGTAAAACAAAATGTTTGATTGAACTAATAGCTTGTTGTGTTGTAAAGAGTACATAATACGCGGCCTCGTTTTACCATAGGCATTTAGTTTATTATATTAGGCTAACTGCTAAATCCGTGACATGAGTAATCAATCACATAGAAATGTGAATTCATATGTGATTA
>NC_065508.1:40753585-40754938 GCF_006386435.1 Epinephelus moara | reverse complement strand
CTGATGTTATTTTAAGAATCCTCACATCCCACTGACCACAAGTCTCTGTGTTGCTAAATACTTCAACAATTAAACCGTCCAATATTAATATAGTACAGTAGACTCTGTATAGTTTATGATGAATGTATTCAGTCTCTGACAACTAAACTTCACCATCAGTCACACAACATGTTTTCTGTTCACAGAATAAACCTTCAGATCAGACAAATACAATCTTCCATCCATCTTCTAACCGCTTCACCCTCTTGAGGGTCGCAGGGAGGCTGGAGCCTATCCCAGCTTCACGTTACATCAGCTATAGAGAACAAGGTAGTGCCGAAAAACAATACACAGTATATATATATATATATATATATACGTGAATTACTCCTGTGTGGGATCAATAAAGTTCTTATCTTAGCCATCTGAGAGGATCAAATACATTGTTTTTGGTGCCTAACTGTTTCCCAAGTATATTAGTGCGTGTGTGAATGAATAAACGAGAAGCATTAATGTAAATTTCTTTGTAGAAAGGCGCTTTATGAAATTAAGTCCATTTACTTGTATTAGTTTACAGCGCAGCCTTGCCACATCCAATATGGCGGCAACGCTGACGTATCGCAGCAGCGGGCAAACCCACTTGATGCGGTGTCTACGTATATATAGATTCGTTCGAGGTGAGCCAGGCCTGCGCAGATTCGATCACCAGCGATCGGCGCACAATGCATGCCGGTTAGTTTTGTGTCCGACTTCATCCCGACTTGCTCTGACGTATTACAAAAGTGGACGGCGATAAAACCGCGAGAGCAAGGTGGCCGCAGTTTTTAGAGCCAGGCGCTGCAGTTGCTCTCCACTGACTGCACCGCCTGGCTCTCACCTGATCTAACAGCTGATTGGTTAAGATGTCGACTCAACAATGTGATGTTTTAGATAAACTACTCATTTTTGTTGAATTTTAGAGATTAAGATTGATCTCCCCGTGTCAGCGTGGATTCTCTCAGGGCACTCCAGCTTCTTCCCACAGTCCAAAGACATGCATATTGGGGATTAGGTTAATTGATAACTCTAAATTGTCCGTAGGTGTGAATGTGAGCGTGAATGGTTGTCTCTCTCTATGTGTCAGCCCTGCGATAGTCTGGCGACCTGTCCAGGGTGTACCCTGCCTCTCGCCCAATGTCAGCTGGGATAGGCTCCAGCCCCCCCGCGACCCTCAAGAGGATGAAGCGGTTAGAAGATGGATGGAAGATTGTATTTGTCTGATCTGAAGGTTTATTGAACAGAAAACATGTTGTGTGACTGATGGTGAAGGTTAGTTGTCAGAGACTGAATACATTCATCATAAACTATACAGAGTCTACTGTACTATATTAATAT
>NC_065508.1:40751548-40752974 GCF_006386435.1 Epinephelus moara | reverse complement strand
GTTAACATATCGCACCGTCATTTCAAACTCAACACTTGTTTCAAATTAAAAGCCCCTTATAACCTCGGCTAGAGAATCCCTCCCTCCGCCCTTTTCTAAATAGGCTTTTATTCTGAAACATTTGTCAGAACTTCCTGTGGAAGATACAGTAGCTTGATAGTTATGGCGCTTCAAATGTAGCTCCTGCCATCTGCTGAGGCTTTTAGGTGACTACAACAACATGTCGGCTGGCACATGAACAGAGAGTCCTGGCAGTGACTCAAATAATAGTGAAAGTAATAAAAATAGGACAAGAATAACCCGATGACATCACACACGCTGTGAAAGACGACCGGGGATAATTGGTGAGTACCAGCGTGTAGCGTGTACCAGGCATAATGCAAGTCCTGAGTCTGAAATATGTCTGTCAGCGAGTCCTACTCCACCTATTCAGACTCCACTGTAGACAACGGCAGCATTTCTCCGACCATGTAGCAAGCCACAAGCTCCGTGGCATCTTTCAGACTGATAGGTTTAACGTTATCTCTGTTATTAGAACCAAACGACAGTCGTTGCTGTTTCGGAGCTGAAGGACCAGTGTTCTAAAAGTAATGGAAGTAACTGGGGTCTGTTTCAGAAAGGAGGTTCAACAAACTCTGAGCCTAACCCTGAACTCTGTGTTGAGTAACTCTGAGATGGGAAACTCTGGGTTACGGGCATAGACTGATTACCGCATGGGCAAAGTGGGCGTGTGCCCAGGGCCCCAGAGCCAATAGGGGCTCTTGGCCTTCAGAGGGTTTTTTTTTTTTTTTGTACAATTTTAAAAAAATATTAGAATGAATGTGGTTTTGAAAATGTAGTATGATGATAAAATCATTTGAATGTTTTAGAAATTATAAGATTAAATCAGTAATGTGTGATGACACAATGACGTGCGTACATACGTACGTATGCTGGGGGTCAAATGTACAGTGCGTTTTCAAAATGGAGAAGCAGGCACTCAGTGGATCAGCTAAACGAAAACAAAGGAAAGAAAAAGAAGCCAAAGATGCCGCTTTGGTGCAGCAAATTCCATCCATCTCAACATTTTTCACCAGAAAAGTGGGGCAAGATTATGGTGCTCATAGCAGCGGTGCCAGTACTACAAGTCACCGGGACGACCTGCAGGATGCTAACACTGCTAGCTCAAGTTCACCGGAGACATTTAGTAGTGGTGGAGCGGCGCTGCCTCCTACGGACACCATAGCGGACAATGCTTGCAGTACTACGGCGGGCAGCAGCCGGGCGGCCGAGCCAGGTCATCTCACATCGCCAGCGGAGGATGAGATGTTGGCAGCCGGGAACGAACCTGAGAGTGCCGTACAGCAGAGGGATGATGATGAAGACTCCTGGTGTGAAACTGTTACTGATCCTGCGCTGTGGGGAAATATATCCAGTGACAAAGTAA
>NC_065508.1:40747539-40750711 GCF_006386435.1 Epinephelus moara | reverse complement strand
GCCTAGAGGTAACAAAAGCGTGGACCAATTTTTCTGCATCTTTTCGGGTCAGGATAGACCTAATTTTCGCAATATTACGTAGATGAAAAAATGCAGTCCGTGAGCTTTGTTCCCCGTTAAAGGGTTTTTTTTGGGGAGTTTTTCCTTATCCGCTGCGAGGGTCATAAGGACAGAGGGATGTCGTATGCTGTAAAGCCCTGTGAGGCAAATTGTGATTTGTGATATTGGGCTTTATAAATAAAATTGAATTGAATTGAATTGAATTGAATTGAATTGAAAGAGGGCCCTCTTCGTTTCAGAACAGACGAGCAAAATACCCTGCATCGACAAGAGACTGCGGTCTAGGTGGTCGGGTTCGTTCATTAACCAATGACATGATGTGCAGTCGACTGCCGGATGGACAACTAGCACCACGAGAATGGGTGGTGTATTCACCATCAACTGGACATGTGTTTTGCTTTGCCTGCAAACTTTTCGGGGCAACAAAGAATGCATTTGTGGACGGTTTTTGCGACTGGAAACATCCACATCGCATTTCAGAACATGAGAGGAGCCCAGTCCATATGTCCAACATGCTGACACTGATGCAGAGGATGAGTGGAACTGGCGCAATTCACTCAGCCCTGAGAAAGCAAACTTCGGATGCGAGGGAATTGGAGGGATGTTTTGCGACGTGTAGTGGCAGTGATCAAGTTTTTAGGAGAAAGAGGACTGGCATTCAGAGGGAATGACGAGCTCCTTGGATCGCCACATAACGGCAACTATTTGGGGATATTAGAGTTGATATCCCAATTTGACCCATTTCTGGCAGAGCATATTAAAACATATGGCCAGAAGGGCAGAGGGAGCGTCTCATATCTGTCGTCAACAATATGTGAGAAGTTCATTGACACGATGGGAGAAAAAACCAGGCAGGTAATTGCAGAAGAGCTCCGTGATGCAAAATATTTCTCTGTCATTGTAGATTCCACTCCCGACCTCTCTCATGTTGATCAGTTAACATTTATCTTCAGATTTGTTAGCAAGCAAGGCAACATAGTGGAGCGTTTCCTGGCATTTGAGCCAATTCAGATCCATACAGGCCAAAGTCTGGCAGATTGTGTAATTGCCATGGTGGAGAATCTTGGGCTGGACTTATCTGATGGTAGAGGCCAATCAATTGATAATGCCAGCAACATGTCGGGCCGGTACAATGGACTACAGGCACATTTGAAGCAAAGAAACCCATTAATCCACTATGTGCCTTGTGCTGCCCATTCTTTAAATTTAGTGGGTGTAAACAGCATAGAGGCAAGCAGTCTAGAAGTGGGACAGTATTTTGATTTACTGCAATCCTTGTACACATTCTGCGCTGCCTCCACTCACAGGTGGGAGCGAGTGTTTCGGAACTCTGATATAGACTCAACTTTAAAATCACTGTCTAACACTCGGTGGAGCTGCCGAGCTGACTCGACTAAAGCTCTTTGGCAAAACTACGTTTAAATAAGGGAGGCATTAGAGAGCATAGCTGAAGATGAAACTGAGAAAAGAGACACCCGAAGTGAGGCCAGCACACTCGCTGTAAAATTAAATAAACTGGCAACTGCATTCATGGCTAATTTCTGGAATACCATTCTGACTCGATTCCAACTGACAAGTTTACAGCTCCAAAAAGTGGACATAGAGCTCATGACAGCTGTGCGCCTTCTTAGATCTCTGCGTGATTTTGTATCAGCACAGAGAGATCTTTTCACAGACTTTGAAAAGGAAGCCTTAGCTGTGCCAGGCGTGTGCCAGACGTACAAATATGACCTCCAGCGCACCAGAAAGCACAAATGATTTGAGGATGACAGCGCAGAAAAAGATGCGGTATTTGATGGGAAAAGCAAATTCCAAATAGAAACATTCAATGTGGCTATCGATAAGTTAGTCAGCTGTCTCAGCCACAGAATTGATGCATACAAGCACCTGTGTGATCTGTTTGGTGTTCTTTTCATGCTGGAGAACACATCTGACCGTGACTTAATTGACAAAGCGAACACACTTGCCTCCGCTATCCCGCTGACTTGGACAGCAATCTTGGAAATGAACTGATTCACTTCAGATCTTTCATCAGATCAGACGGACAGAATGTGCCTCCATCGAAATGTCTTAAAACAATACTTGATTGTGGATTACAGTCAACATTTCCTAATGTGTACATTGCCGTAAGACTGTATCTGACGCTTCCTGTCACAAACTGCGAGGGAGAACAGTCATTTTTTCAAATGGCCAGGATAAAAAATGAACTTCGGACAAAAATGACCCAGAGACACCTTAACAGTTTGTCACTCATGGCCATAGAGGCCGAACTGGTCTGAGAGTTGGACTTTGATGACCTTATCAAGGACTTTTCCTCGAAGAAGGCCAGGAAAAAGCCGGTGGTTTAGGTGAGTACATTTGTTACACTGTGGTTTTGTGTGGTCGTAGCTGTGGCTCTTTACTGATGTTCATTCATGTTGCCTTTATTACTTTCATGATTTGTTTTAGGTGGTTATATTTTAATTAAGGTGTGTTTTACACCATAATACTGCAAGGGCTGGCTATTTGAGCTTGCTGAATCTCCCATAACATGTATATTGTCCTGTACATGGCAGTTGGCAAACAAAACAGACCTAAAATGACAGTAATTGTGTGTGGTTGTGTGTTGCCCGGTGTTGGTTTGTGCGTAATAGGAAGAGTACCTTTGCGCGCGCACTGTTTGCGTGTGTAGGCAGGGACCCGTGACGAGTTTGTGTCCAGGGCCCGTGGTCATGATAATCCGTCTATGGTTACAGGTTTCAAGATCAGGGGCCTCATTTATAATGCTTGCTTACGCACAAGACGGGGCTTGAAAGTGGCGTACGCCACTTACCACGCAAAGGTTGTGATTTATAAAAATAAGCTTGGCAGGAGAATGTGCGCACCTGTAAGTCATGCGTGCGCACATTTTGGAAGACACTGGGAAGTGGCGACGCAGACGGCGAGGTGGAGAAGTGGAGTCAGATTTTTATTGATGTCTTACACAAATTTAATGTCACGCTATATCCACCTTAGATCCACGTTATCATTGAAATTAAATCCAGCAGCCTTATTTTGCGCTTGGAGTGAGTGATAATTGTTTCATAAAAACTCAAATCCTGAATTGAAATTCTTTCTAAATACGTATTTAATC
>NC_065508.1:40736530-40743759 GCF_006386435.1 Epinephelus moara | reverse complement strand
GAAGGGCTTGAGGCGAAGCAGGCTCACGGCTTATGTGTTTGCCACTTTCTTTTTCATTTTAACCCACACCATGATCTTTTCCTAACCCTAACCAAGTGGTTTTTGTGCCTAAACCTAACCAGACCTTAACCACAGGGCATCATGATGATTTCAGAACAACGGGACTTTGGAACAATGGGTTTAATATGGTCGGAACAATGCGATGTCGGACCAATGGGCTGTCGGACCAATGGGCAGTTCCCGCCAGTGGGAACAACGACGTAGAGTAGTAGCCTGACTGCATACATGGAGAGGTCTGACTGAGTGTCGTTCACGGGAGATGTTTAAAGGAGATACAGCTGATACAGCTAATCAATGAGAGCAAGTTGGCGTCTTCCATATATGGAAAGTGGCAAACATGCGGAAGAGAGTGACGCAATGAGGGTGACCTGTCATGTTAAAGTGGCGGTGCAGTTACTGAGCAGGTAACAGAGGCAGTAAGCAGCAGAAGGGAGGGACAGAGAGGGACATAAGCATAGCCCTGCTACATATATAAACTGTGAGTTAGCTAATTGTCAGGCATGCCTTGTTCGTAGCTAACACTGCCACTCACTAATTGTGCAGGTGAAACACAGCCAGAGAATGAATGAGCCTCCATTGAAACCTTGGATAGCTGCGGAGAATTCAGGGACAGTTTTGACTGCTCATTGTACATGTATGGCAGGACTTGGAGAGACGTGTTCACATGCAGCAGCATTGATGTTTGCAGTTATGTCTGGGGTGAGGATGCGTGATCACATGCCTTGTACTTCACTGCCATGTCAGTGGTTTAAGCCAACAGTAACAAAGAAAATCTCCTGCTCTGAACTGTTCTCTATAGATGTGACATATCCCAGAACGCAGAGTAGAAAGGTCTTAAGTCAAGTTGACATGAATGTGGTCAGTGAAGCTACATCTAGGAAGTCAGGGTCCTGCGATGCTACATCCAGACCTACAGAAAATGAACTTGCAAGCTTTCTGGATAAACTGAAGCATGCAGACCCAAGAGCTGCTGTGCTCTCTGTAGCTCCAAAACACTCCAAAAATTTTGTCCCTATGGCTCTGAGATTGGCTGTCCTACTCCATTGGGACAACTTTATGAAGCTGAGAATGCTACTTTGACGTACAGTGAACTTATTGAAAAATGTGACAAGGTGTTTGAAGATTTGAAAATGACAGATGCCCAGTGTAAGCTTGTGGAGCAGGAGACAAAGGGACAGGCTTCATCAAGAATGTGGCATACCTACAGATGTGGCAGGATAACAGCTTCCAATTTTGGTGCAGTTATCAAGAGCAAAGAAAATCAGCCCCCAAAATCACTTGTGAAAGTCATATGCTACCCAGAGTCAGCTAAGTTTACAAATGCAGCAACAAGGTACTATTTAACAACACAAACAAAATTATGAAATTTCAAAGTTGTTCTCTACTCAAATGATGGAGCTAGTGAATGATAAAATCTCTAATAAAACCTGATGCAAAGTAATTATGGACATGTATATATGTATGCCCAAATTCAAACCTAACATTATGTTTTATCAAATATTTTCAGGTGGTGGAAAACAGGAAAACAAGGCGAAGGAGCAATACACTGAGACCATGTCATCAAGACTGTTGTGGGTCAGGCTGCCTAGAAATCAAATGTCCCTACTTGGCAAAAGACAAGACACTGATTGAACTGTCAGAAGAAAAAGACTTTTGCTTGGTTACATCTTCGTCCTCAGATGTGACACTGAAACTTAACAGACAGCACAACTACTACTTTCAAGTGCAGTGCCAGATTCATGTCACAAAATCACCGTACTGTGACTTTTGTGTGTGTGGTCGCCTTCAGAATTGCATATTGAAAGAATAACTCCAGATTTCAATTTTGAAAGACATGTTATGAAGGCAACAAAGTTTTTCAAGTATGGAGTGCTGCCAGAATTATTGGGAAAATGGTTTACAATAAATGCAGTACTGAATCTTGGTGCAACATCTGATCTGTAGGACTGCTGCTGTTGTGTTAAGCCCTTCACCTTAGGGATGATGTTACAGTTTGTAATTGACTAATATTTATACCTAAGTGACACTTTGCTTACAGAGAAAAATATGAAGCTCAAGTTGCACTGTAATTAAGTCCCACAACTGTATTACTGTATAATGGGGGAACTGCTGAACATTTTGAAAAGCCCCAGATTACTGACTGCTGCTTGTGAACTGTTACCTGGTATGTTTCTACCTCACATTCAAAGGAGCAGTTTGTGACACATTTTACAGATGTAAACATGTTTTACATTATTGTTCTAAACCAAGGTTTTATAGCATTTTTGGCGTTATCTTTTTCTTGTTGGTCCTAACATTTTATATGGAATATAGCTATTTAGAATGTAAAGCTTAATGGGGTTATTTCCCCATACTGTTTTCATGTTTAAGGTTGGAAATTGAGATATTAGCATATCTAGACTGACTTGACAGTTGTGTAAAAACTATTGAAATAGTTTTAGAGTATCACTTTTATTTGTCATGCTTGCTTCAGGGAAAGTAAGTTTGTCATTAAACAATGAATTTGTACAAACATTTACAAACATTTCAGTTCCACAGTGTTCATCCAAGCATTACAGGGTTGTGTGCCCAGCCTTTTTTTCCTTTTGTAAAAATGTACAGTCACCAACAAATGTGAAAATAGTACTAAACATTACTGTGAAAATACTAAACATGAATATGAAAATGCTGAATACATTACTATGAAGTATTGTATTACAGATACATTACAGATTAAATATTTACAAAATGTAACACTTTTCTGTCTTATCAATGAAAATCACACATAAGGTTTAAAATTAACCTTTAGACTGATCATCTGATGATTGCATGCTTCATATGCCCTGTACATGAAGTAATGTTCACCTCAATCAGAAGGCACAATGGATTCACACGTTACATAAAGCATAGCATGTTAACACAATCTTGTCTATAAGGCTGTCCTCCACTTTTCCATTTTGTTCCACTCTAATAAGACTTAGAGGCAGTGTTGAGCCCAGAATAGTATATTTCTGCCTCAACATTCCGATCACTCTTTCAACATGGATTCTCACACGAGAAATTTCTCGACCAGATTCAATCTCTTTTTGGCTAAGCTGTTTCATCCCTCGTGTGAATGCAGGTGTTATTAGTTCTGCACAGAATAGACCAACACTATCCTCAATCGTGAAACCTCGGTCAGCCAGTACCAAGTCCCCTGGTAGGAGCTTATCAAGGAACCCACTGTGTTCTATAAAGTGTTTGTCTGTAACCCTTCCACCCCAGGCCTTGGACACGAAGGAGATGCTTCCTTGTGGGGTGACTGAAATAAGAAACTTAATCGTGTTGTGTTGTTTGTAATTGCTCCAAGTTTGAGCTCGAGCTTTTAAGTCAGAAGGACGCTCTATGAACACCTCAAAGCAGTCGATTATGCTTACACAGTTCTTAAAAAATGTCCGAATACACATTGGTAAGCTGCGTCTTAGGTCTTCTCTTTCTGGCCACAATATTAGAGGATGAAGCCTGCTTGCCGTCACATGTATCCAACGGTGAAAGACTCTTGATACTGTTGACTGGTGAATCCCAAAGAGGTAGCCTAAAAACTCCTCTGACAGATTGAGGCGCAGCTTCATCAGCGTAAGAAGCAGTTCGATTGAGGCGCAGCTTCATCAGCGTAAGAAGCAGTTCCTGAGTTGGCTTCAGGGACTGCTTTGCAGTAGCAGGAAAAACTGAAGACACATAACTAAATAATAACATGAAAGTCTGTAAATTGGGTAGTCCCGTGAAAAATTTAATTTTGCTGTCATCAAATTGTGAAACGTCAAGGGTACGATGCTTCAACTCACTTTCTAGTTTGTGAACTTTATCTCTGAGTGACTGACATTCGATGTTTAAATATTTAATCTGTTCATGTAATGAGTCAGTGTCATTGTGTGTCTCCTCTGTCTGGACCTCAGTGCCTTGGACTCCAGTTTCAGTTTGTACCTCTGCTTGATCTGCATGTACTTCCTGCTCTGACGCAGGAGTCTGATGCAAGTTCAGAAGAGCTTTGGCAGCTAGCCCTCTATTTCTGTTGTCAAATCTTTTGTCAGAAACGTTTTGAGATCGTAGATATCTCTCCAGGTTGTTGACAGCCCGAATCTTACAGTGGTGGAGGTGAAACTGAATAAACTTGGCACATAGTCTGGGTGTAGGGTGTAGTAGAAATCCTTTGAACAGTTATCATTGCAATATGGTTTATCCAAGTCTCATTTATTTCGATTCTTCCAAGTAAGAAGTTATCTTTTTGATGTTTTAAAAAAGAAATTGATTCAAGAAATAAACCCCTTGATAAAATACATGCTTAAGATATATGATTGTGGTAGTGAAACAAAACTCTTAACTAAATTAGTTAAACTAATACAAGCTAACCATCAAGATAAACAAATGGATCTCAATGTTAAAAACAAATGGGAAAATGAAATTCTTTGTAATATCTCACCAGTAGATTGGGAGCAAATGTGTAAAAACATACATGAAACAACTAACTCAAACTACTGGAAAGAATTTGCATGGAAGATTATAAATCGATATTTTAGGACACCCCAAATTCAAAGTAAATATAAAGGTAACTTAACTTCAAGCTGTTGGAGAAAATGCGGGGAGCAAATAGCACACCACAGTCATGTATTTTGGTCATGTAAAGTTATAGGTGGTTTCTGGGAAAATTCTGTTAGAGAATTGTCAAATATTTTTGGCATCTCTTTTGATAAAAATCTATTAGTCCTATTACTTGGGAAACTACCAGAAAACATCAGGAAGAATGATGTTCATTTGTTTTTAATAATAAGAGTAGCATTAATCAAACAAATGACAAGAAATTGGTTAAAAGATGATAATTTAAGTAACTCCAAATGGAAGGATCTTGTAAATGAGATATACGGAATGGAAAAAATAACAATGAGAATTAGAAATCAAGTTTATATTTTTATATTATTATTTTATGATACCTGTAATGAATTCCTCATTGTCTTTGTTTCTGAATATAGGCATATCCATTTGTAAGTTAGTACTCAGTCTATATGTGTTAGTTGTTATGGTATCCTGTGCATGTATTGATGAAAATGTATCATCTGACTGAAACCTTATGCAATTAATTGAACTATTTTTATTTGCTTGTTTATTTGTTTGTTTGTTCGATTATCCTGTTTTGTTTTGTTGTGTTTTTTTTGTTTTGCTTTGTTGTTGTTTTTTATGTTATAAAATCTTTAAAAAATGCAAAAAAACAAAAAACAAGTCTGGGTGTAGGGGATCATCACTCTTTTTACCTGAAACAAACAAATACACATGGTTTCATCATTACTGACAACCAGGGTACAAAACTCGGGTACAAAAGTAACCTATTGGCCTACCAGCCAGCTAGCTGGTAAATCATATATATGCATTTTTCCTCGATTTATGTCCTTATTTTCACTGTTTTCCCCATAATTATGACTTGTTAAGTGAATAATTTTTCTATAATTTAAGGTGAATATGAATCAGAGCCAGATTAGCACATTATCAGAAAAAAGCAAAATATCATAGATAACCAGCTGATCAAATCAATTTACAGTATACAGTGTGTTGACACAAGTAAATATATGCATAATCTACTTGTCCTTTTGATATTTAAGTATAACTTAGTTAATATCAGATAAAGAGAGAAAAAAAAATATTTGAGAGAAAAAGTTTTCACACTGATAGCAAAAAATAATAATATTTGAGAGTAAAAAAAGTTTTGAGAGAAAGTATAGAAGTCATAGAATATAAAAAAAATAATTGAGATTTAAAAAATGATTTCCAAGAAAAAAACTCTCTCAAAAAACTTTTTTTTACTCTCAAATATTATTTTTTTGCTATCAGTGTGAAAACATTTTCTCTCTCTCAAAAAAAAAATTGTTTCTCTCAAAACATTTTTCTTCTCTCTCTCAAAACCTAAGTCTTTGCTCTCGTGTCAGGATTTTGCTTTCGCTGTGAAAATAATGTCATGGGCAGGGCCACGTTCCTATTGGCCAGTCTCAATCGAATTGACAGCTAGGTGAGGATCGTCTTGGGAGTCAAATTCAACAGAATCATTCATCCACCATGGTGGATTCACCGGCATAGATGCGCTGCGTTATTTGGGAGTGAAGACTCCAATGTTTGGGTAAGATGGTCACACACACAATTGATGGGTAGGTAGCTGAGTAAGTTGGTTATCAAAATCATTCCTATAATGAATGCCTTTTCTCACCTAACGTTATTTTACTGAGATTGTGTTATTAACTGCACTAGCCAGCTAGTGTTAACTTTACATCTAGCTAGGTTATCCCATTAACGTTACTTTACTACGGTGCTTTTCTCTTCCAACATTCCATGTGTGGCAGGGTGAGCGCTGCTACACCTCCGCCCTTAATTGCCATCAGCTGGGCAATTGAGACTGGCCAATAGGAACATGGCCCCGCCCATGACATTATTTTCACAGCGAAAGCAAAATCCGAGAAAATAAATGATATGAGAGGGAAAAAAAATGTTTGAGAGAAAAAAAAAATATTTGAGATGAAATGTTTTCACACTGATAGCAAAAAAATAATATTTAAGAGTAAAAAAAAAGTTTTTTGAGAGAGTTTTTTTCTTGTTTTTTTTTTTATTTTTAAATCTCAAATTATTTTTTTTTATATTCTATGACAAAATACTTTCTCTCAAAACTTTTTTTAGTCTCAAATATTATTTTTTGCTATCAGTGTGAAAACTTTTTCTCTCAAATATTTTTTTTTTCTCTCAAACATTTTTTTCCCCTCTCATATCATTTATTTTCTCGCATGTAATAAAGACACAAATATAGCTCCATATTCATACAACACAGCTACAACTGCTTTGTGCTAAACCCCCTTATTTGGAAAACTGGGTTAGCCTTGGCACAACACAAGGTTCATAATCACACTAATGAAGGCAAAAACGTTTCAGTTATGATGAATATAATTAAATTAAAGATGCTAACGTTAAGAGCTTTACTGATACAGCTTTACAAATGACCTTCTGATTGCTTCAGACAAAGGACTTGTCTCTGTACTTGTTTTATTAGATCTTAGTGCGGCGTTTGACACAATTGACCATCAAATTCTACTGCAGAGACTGGATCACTTAATTGGCCTAAAAGGTTCTGCACTAAGCTGGTTTAAATCTTATTTATCTGATCGTTTTCAGTTTGTTGA
>NC_065508.1:40731042-40735645 GCF_006386435.1 Epinephelus moara | reverse complement strand
ATCTATTGCTCGTCTGTCCATCCTGGAAGAGGGATCCCTCCTCAGTTGCTCTTCCTGAGGTTTCTACCGTTTTTTTTCCCCGTTAAAGGGTTTTTTTTTGGGGAGTTTTTCCTTATCCGCTGCGAGGCTCATAAGGACAGAGGGATGTCGTATGTTGTAAAGCCCTGTGAGGCAAATTGTGATTTGTGATATTGGGCTTTATAAATAAAATTGAAGTGAATTGAATTGAATTGATAAGTAACGTTAGCCAATACAGTATGTAACTTAACGTATGATTTCACCCCAAAATACAGCAGAACTTAACATTACCTGACACGAAATGGGAACCACAGATCCAGGTTTCGGTGCCTGGATTCCAGTTGTTTCTCCTAATTGCAGCAATCCATCTGCTTCTCTTTCCTTTGGCTTTCAGTAGCTTGTAAAAAGATTGCTCCGACTGCTTGAGAAACCTTTTGTACAATTTATCGCACAACAGCTTTTCCCCATTTTTGATGTCGTTTTTAAGTTTTGGCAGCATTCAAGCTAACACTGGTGACAATCAACACAATGAACACATGGTGACAATCAATAACCCTCATCCCTGTATCTTGTGAAAAACATTCTTCTATAAGTGTTTTTGAACTGGTTTACGTTTGAACATGCCTTGTGCTCCTCCCTCAACCTATTCCACAATTTGACACCACACACAGATATACTAAAACTTCTTCTAGTAGTGCGCACCCCCTGAATTTTGAAATTAAATCTACCCCTTAAATTATACCCCCCTTCCCTTACAGTGAATAATTTCTGAATATTTCCTGGTAGTAGATTGTTTTTGGCTTTGAATATGATTTTTGTTGTTTGCAGTTCTACGATGTCTTTGAGTTTTAACATTAACAAAGAATTTATTAAAACAATCAGCTACCTCGTTCATGTCATATTTCTCAGTATTGTCTATCATAAAATATTTTGGGTAACCCTCCTGTCTTGAACCATGTTTTATAATGCTATTTAGAATTTTCCACATACCTTTAACATTGTCTTTATTATCATCTAATATTTTATGATAGTATTTTTCTTAGATGTTCTTATAATAGTTGTTAGCTTGTTTTTATATTTATTTTCTGCCTCGTTTTATAAATTCTCTATAAAATGTGTTTTTCTTTTTGCAAGCATTTTTTAATCCCTTTGTGATCCCTTTGTTTTGGTTTATCGTTAAACAATTTTACAGAACAGTTTTTATTATATAATATTTTGAATATTCTCATGAATTCACCATATGCACCATTTATGTTGTCGTTGTTGTATACTACATCCCAGTTCTGTGTCATTAAGTCATTTTTAAATGCATTTATTGAATCTTTTGTTCTCACTCTTCTATATTCAGGTTTTTTGTCAGGATGTTTGGACTTGTAGCTGTTGTCATGAACTGTAAATACTGGCAGATGGTCACTGATGTTGCTGATTAATAGTCCGCTTATTGTGTTATTGAAGATGTCATTTGTGAAGATATTGTCGATTAGAGTGGCGCCGTGGGAAGTTATTCTGCTGGGTTTGGTGATTTTTGGGTACAAGTTCATTCAAGATTCAAGATAGCCTTTATTGTCATTGTACAGACACCTATACAACGAAACTGGAAGTGCCACAACTGAAGGTGCATTAGGAATAAATATAAGAACAAAAATAAAACAAGTGGAGACAACCCAAGACAAACAAGACGAACGAGACGAGAGCATACAGGTCAAGTCATAATAAAAACAATAAGTAAAAAAATTGTATTGCACTTAATAAAAGAAGGTATTGCACTTAAGTCTGTAAAAGTCTGTAAAAGGAGGCATTAGTGACTCGTGAGCATTGAGTGTCCTGACAGCCCACAGAAAGAAGCTGTTTTTCAGTCTGTTTGTTCTGCTCTTTATACTCCTGTACCTCTTTCTAGAGGGCAGCAAGCTGAGCAGGTGGTGTCCTGGATGGAGGTGGTCGCGAATGATCTTCCTTGTTCGCATGAGGCATCGGGAGCTAGCGATGTCATCCAGGGAGGACAAGGGACAGCCAATTGTCTTTTCAGCTGACCTTATCACCCTCTGCAGCCTTTTCCTGTCAGCCGCTGTGCAGCCAGCATACCACACAGGGATGGAGAATGCCGGCACGCTTTCAATGGTGGAGTGGTAGAAAGTCACCAGCAGCCTCTGCTCCAGTCTGTTTCTCCTGAGGACTCTCAGGAAGTGGAGTCGCTGCTAGGCCTTCCTCACCACCGCTGTTGTGTTTGCTGACCAGGAGAGGTCCTCGGAGAAGTCCAGGGCAGCCAGCTTGTCCACAAGGATGTCGAGGATGATGGTATTGAAAGCCGAACTGTAGTCGAAAAATAGCATCCTTACAGTGGTCCCTGGGTGTTCCAGGTGACTCAGAGCAGTGTGGAGAGCTGTGGAGATGGCATCATCAGTGGACCTGTTTGCTTTGTATGCAAATTGATGTGGGTTAAAGGCAGGAGGAAGGCAGTCTTTGATGTGCTGTGACATCGGTCTCTCAAAGCATTTTGCAACTACTGGTGTTAGTGCAATGGGTCTGTAGTCACTGAGATTGCTGATGGTTGAGTTTTTGGGGATGGGGATTACGGTAGCCGACTTGAGACAAGGTGGGATGGTGGCGTGCATCAGGGAGAGATTAAAGATCTTAGTGAAAACTGCTGAGAGCTGGTCGGCACAGGATTTGAGTACTTCACCAGGTACTCCATCAGGCCCAGCAGCTTTCCTCGTGTTCACAGACCTGAACACACGGCTCACTTGATGTTCCTGAAGAGTGAGTGTGTTTGGGCTTGCGGTCTGTGGGGGCAGAGTGACTGTGTGAGGCACCGTTGTCTCAAAGCAGGCAAAGAAATGGTTTAATTCCTCTGCCAGTGAGGCGTTGGCACTGATGGTCACAGAGGTGTTATCTTTATAGTTTGTGAGATGTTTTAATCCCTGCCACACTTGACGTGGGTTGTTGTTCGTCAGATGATCCTCCACCCTCCTTTTGTAGGCCTCTTTGGCACTTTTAATGCCTCTCCTTAGGTCTGCTCTCGCCGTGCTGTACAGGGCCTTGTCACCTGTCCTGAAGGCGGAGTTGCGGGCCCTCCGGAGTGATTGAACTTCACTTGTCATCCAAGGCTTACGGTTTGGATAAACACGGATGAGCTTATCAACTGTCACATTATCCATGCATATCATACTGTATATTGTATTGATGAATTCATCTGTTATTTTGTTGTCTGTTTGGATTCAGCAGATCAATATTGAAGTCCCCACAGATAAAAATGGTTTTGTGAGTTATTTTGGAAAACATTTCTTCCATCCAATCTTTGAAGAGTTCAATATTAGAACCCTGTGTCCTGTAGACACAGCTGATAATTATATTTTTATTTTTCCGATTATAAATTTCTAATGATATACATTCAAGCATAGTATTGATAACAACTGACATGTTTTCAACCACCCTAAAGTTCAAGTTCTTGTCCACAAAGAATGGCACTCGTTTCAGATACTGCAATGATATCAAATGACTGTGTAATTTGGCACAAGTAATCTTTAATGTTTGCAAAGTTTGCATATAGATTTCTGCTGTTAATGTGTATGATTGAAAATTTGCCATCCTTATTGATCTGGTTGTAATGTTCATCAGTGTAGTAGTAGCAGTTATTGTTGATGTAGTTGAAGAAGTTATTGTCCGGGTCTATATCATGTTCCATGTCCTGTAGACTGGGATCTGTGTATTGAAATGGTTGTAGCTCTAAACAGTCATGATCACAAATCCTTTGAGAAATATTGCTATTATCTGCAAAAGCAGATGGGTGATCTCCTTTGGAGTTTGTCATTATTATTTGTAAGTGTTTGTTACCTTAAGCTCCAACTCATGTTCTTATTGGAATTTGTCCAGCTCCTCCATACTCCTTACCAGCAGAACTTTGGCCTCCTCCAGTAATCCATTAAGTTTAATGAAGACCTTGCAGTTGGTAGTCCAGTGCGTTGTACTTCGTCAGGTGCTCATTTATGTAAACATCGGTTCCCTTCAGCTTCCTTCCTTCTTTCAGTAGTACGATTTTGTGTTTTCTATTTGCAAACCTCATGATAATGGATGGTTTGTCACTGGCGTTTCTCCTGGGCAGTGGGTGGCAAGCCTCGATGTTATTGCCATCCAGCTCGATCCCCTTGGATTGCAAAAAAGCAACCACCTGTTTTTCCGTCGAGACTTCCAGCTCTGCGGTCGTCTCGCCTCTGCCAGCGGTCACCGCGCGAGCATAGGAGCGGGGCTTAACCTGGAGCCCAGTAATGATAACATCATTTACCCTGGTGTACTGCTCGAGATCCGCGACCCAGCTTTCTAGATATGCAAGCCGCTTATCTTTTTCCGCATTTTGGATTCGGAGTGCCTTGACTTCTTCCACCAGATCCAGAATACTTTTCTGCTGTAACCTAACAGCAGAGACTTCTTCTGTTAGGAACTGACCGCAGTGATTTCTTCATCTAAATCATCAACGTGTCTCTTAGACCCCATCCCAACTAGGCTACTTAAGGAGGTCTTTCCTTTAGTTAACACTCATATATTAGATATGATCAATATATCCTTATTAGCAGGCTATGTACCACAGTCT
>NC_065508.1:40706971-40723784 GCF_006386435.1 Epinephelus moara | reverse complement strand
GAGAAGGTGCCCGGTGTATTATAGGGGGGTCCTCCGGCAGACTAGGCCTAAGTCAGCCTAACTAGGGGCTGGTACAGGGCAAGCCTGAGCCAGCCCTAACTATAAGCTTTATCAAAGAGTAAAGTCTTAAGTCTAGTCTTAAATGTGGAGACGGTGTCTGCCTCCCGGACCGTAACAGGAAGATGATTCCACAGGAGAGGAGCCTCATAGCTGCTGATAGGCATCCTTGAGTTCGACGGTTGCAAACCAGTCGTCAACCCGGACAGCCTGCTTGACCCTAGGCATGGTAAACACTTCAGGGGTATAAGGAGGTCTAAGACAGGCCTGAGTGTCCCATCCCATTTCAAAACAAGAACATAGCAGGAACAAGACCCTGCCCTCGCATCTTCTTCCTGTACTTACAGGATAGCTGACTTCACATGACAGTGAAGATCTCCAAGTGCAAGACCTCCCTGCGCTGGTGGTCTGCAATAATGGAAAATGCAGCCACCCTTGCCAGATGGGGAGTGCTCCAGAACCGTAAATGATACCCCTGGGTGTAAAACAACCCAGAGGTCTGCCTCCAGAGCCTCCCAAGCCACTTGAGGGCAAGGGAAGGCTGGGGGTGATATTGCATCAGGACTGAGGCGTGGGCTTGGCTGGCTCCTGGCCACTTTAGCGTCCTCCACCCCATTTAGTCTTGACACCCCATGCTGCATCCAGCCGGCCCTGCAGCCATCTACCATATCGTGCTGCAAACCTTGACTGCAAACTGTAGAAGACTGCCTACGGTTCCTAAGTGCTGACAGGATGAGGAAACGGTCTTCTTGGGGTGCCGTCTTCTTGGGACAGCGACTTTGCGGCCTGTCTCTGACATCTGCCGTTATATGGAACATGGCCTTCAGTTAGTTAGCTAGGGCTCACTCCAAATAATACCGCAACTTGGTTTTACACACACCAGCTTGAAGTTGCCCTATTGCACGGGCCCTATCCAGATCAGTCAAACGTGGCATGCCGATTTTTGGAGCAGACATCAACTGACCACTGTAGCAGGGCCCATGCTCACAGGTGCTGACAATCAGGTGCCAATCAGTAACCATCAAAGATGTGCCCCGGGAAGCAAATCTGCTGCTGTCTGAACTTACATTTATCTTCGTTCAATTTGAGGCCAGCTGCCTCAATCACTTTCTGTCATGATCTACCCTGCCTGTTACCTGCTGCTGTAGGAAACTTCCACACCCTGACTCCTCCTTACTCACCTATCAGCCACACCTCCTAATCAGTCTCATCACTCCCACCTGGTTTTCCCAGCTGCTCCACATCACCAATCAGCCCTGCATATAACCTGACAGATTCACTCACTCATTGCCAGATCGTCTTTGCATTATGCCTGACCTTCCCGCGATCTTCTTTGGACTGACTTCCCGGTATCGACTCGGCTTGCCTCTGCTCTTCTCTTCTTGTCTCTGCCCCAGTAAATGCTACAGCCTTCCATTCCTGACTGTGGGTTTTGCCTGTGAGTTTTCTGGTTCTGGTTTTCCCTGTCATGCCGGTTCTTCGATCCTCTGCCTGCTCTCGACAATCCATCTGTCTGCTCCCACTGGTTTCGTCTGCATCGCTGTCTGTTCACCGGCTATCGGCCCAGCTTCTCATGGTTCTAAAGCCTGCCTGCCCCGCTGATCCTGTGGTAACTTGCTTGCCTGCCACACAGGAGACCTGGGTTCGAATCCTGCCTGAACACTTGCTGCATAAGTGTTCAATAAAGACTGTTGCTACTGGTGCATTTGTGTTGCATTTGGGTCCTACCACACACTGACACTTTCAGAACCTGTTCCAGACGTCTATCATGGATCTCCTCAGTTTTTCTATGTACTAGGGTGTTGTCCATATAGACCTCTGTTCTTCCAGCCCCTACGGTGTTTCTGCCATTTTCCGCTGGGAGATATCTGGCGCACTTGTTATCTCAAATGGGAGTCTGCAGAAGGCATACCTCGCAAAGGGAGTGATGAAAGTGGTAAGTTTATGGCTTTCCTTGTGCAGAGGAATCTGGTAAATTCCACTGGCAGCATCTAGTGACGTGGCTGTGGCATGATTTCCTCTATGGTGGGAAGCACATACTTTTCCCTTTTCACTGCACAATTTAGTTTCCTTAGATCTGTGCAGCACTGGACCTCTTCTGTCAGACTTTAGAACTTGGACCATGGCATCATACCACTCTGTGATGCCTCAATGATGCCCTCCTGTTCCAACCAGTGCAGCTTTTTCTTTACCAGGGGCACAACTGGTACACATCTAGCAGTGCACTGCATGTGGCTGTGCATTGTCTTTGAGAATGATTTTAATTGGTTCAGTCTTAAACAAGCTGCTAATTCTAAACGTGCCAACCTGCTCCACTCTCTTCACTAAACCCATTTTAACTACTTCTGGGCAACTGAGCAAACTGCTGCTGTTTCCTTTCATAACATAGGCCTACACTGGGAAAGTGTATTCTTTGTCTCTGTAGACAGTATCAGCTCCGAACCAGCCTATACAACTGAGCACTACCCTAGAACAACAAATGGTGTCTCTGCAGGACCCAGTCTGTAGGCTTTGGGAAGTGTGTGGAATGTCTTTTCACTTATAGCAGTTGCATCTGCCCTAGTATCTAAAAGGTTATGGGTGCATTTCTGAGTGTAACAGTCAATTTATCTGGGCTGATTGCCTTGCTGACTTTCCCCAGAAAGTGAAACTATCCTATGCTTTCTGTTCTCGCTTGTTGCACTTTTTCAATGTACTCTTAAAAGCAGGGCATTTCTTTTTGTCATAGTGCTGAATGCCGCACCTAACATGGTTCTGGACATTTTTAGGGACATTTTGTTTGTTTTTCTGAAGCTTTTGTGAAGCAGCATTTCAGTACTGTAAGTTATTTCCAGGTGCTGTATCCCAAACATAAAACCACATATAATTTCTGTGTTATGTACCTTTGCTTTGAAGTGGAGAGGTGTTGGGTACCAGGGCCCTGCTGTAATGCACTCTAAGTCAACATCTAAAAAGCTAAACAATGTTGTCCCTTGTAAAATCAACAGACACACTCAGTGTCCTTTTATTACATAAATAACTCCCCAGCTGTGTAACTCGGACCAGCTACACTGATCGGTGATGATATTGTGAAAGGCCTCAATGTAACAGAGCTCCAAGGAAAAAGCATGTTGTATATCTACCGTAAAATGTATATTAAAAGCCGATTTTCAATTTTAACTGTGAGTGTGGCCACACATTTTGACAAATTAATGCAGGTCTTAATTTGACCCCAGGTCTGACTGCTGTCATGTTGTTGGCTAAATGCTTGAGCTAGCGATAGTTAGCTGCTTAGATTGTTAGATTATCCACAATTCAATCCTTTAGCTAATTTTACTGAGGCCACCCAGCTGGCAGTGTAACCTAATGTAAGCTGAGTAGCAAAAGTATTTCAAAACAATAACTTTGGTTAGCCAGTTAGCCAAGGCCTACAGCTAAGCACTGGGTGTATAGCCTAACGTTAGCTGAAATGTTAGCTCCTACAGCCATCGACTCCACACTTAAACACTCGTAGTAGCTTCCTTGTTTGTTTTTACATAACAAATCCACAACTCATAAAGCATACTTACAGGTTGTGATCCTGAATCTCCAGATTTGCCCAACAAAGTGAACTGTCCTGTTTTAAGGAATAACCGTGTGAAAATTCAGCTGTATACTGCTGCCAGTTTGTGATGCAGTCCTGGAGAAAATGGAGGGAACACAATAAAATCGGAATAGCGTTAAACATAAATTCCAACCTCTTATTCTTTGTCCTCCTCTTCTTCCTTTGGTTGTCCAAACAAGGGTAATTTGCAGTCGCAGTTAAAAAAAACAGCTTGTTGACATGCTCTGCTCCAGCTCTCCTCTGAGTAGGTTTGTTTGGGCAGGTGGGCACTGTGTGCATGGATAATGTGTTATATAGTGATGCAACGAAGTTACGGAATAAAAGGCAGGAATGCTTACTTAGCTGACCTGATAGATGCATAAAAATGCTATATCAAACACTAAAGAAGAGGGAAAAACCCAAAAAGCATAATAACTTTGGGCTTTCAATCAGACAACTGCAGCTCGTCCAGAACGCTGCTGCCAGAGTCCTCACCAACACCAAGAGAGTGGAGCACATTACACCAGTGCTTAAATCACTGCACTGGCTTCCTGTGTGTCAAAGGATAGACTTTAAAATCTTGTTACTTGTCTATAAAGCACTAAATGGTCTCGGGCCTAAATACATCTCTGATATACTTGTACGTTATGAAGCATCCAGACCCCTCAGATCATCTGGAACAGGTTTACTCAGTGTTCCCAGGATCAAAACCAAACAAGGTGAAGCAGCCTTTAGTTTCTATGCTCCCCGCCTGTGGAACAAACTTCCAGAATATCTGAGGTCGGCTGAAACTGTCAACTCATTTAAATCAGGGCTTAAAACATTACTATTTACTGCAGCTTACCAGTGAACTAGATATGTAACTTATTGTTAGGATAATCTGTAGCTATTGTTTTTATATTTGTCTGCTGTTGCTTTTGCTTTATGTTTGCTTTTTAAATGCATTTTCTGCACTGTTTTTAACTATTTATTGTCTTGCTTTTAGCTTTTGTTTTTAATGATCTATTGTTCCTTTAATGTTTTATCTTAACGTATTTCTCTTGTAAAGCACATTGAATTGCCTTGTGTATGAATGGTGCTATATAAATAAAATTGCCTTGCCTTGCCTTGCCTTTGGGATGTAGTGATGGACACTGATTAATTTATTCAATTTGTTCAGCATTTTATAGTCTAACAATAATTGATTTATTGGAAAAAAAATCATCAGATTTATTTTTTGGAAATCATAAACTGTTATAATTGGGACATTTCTCAAATAAAATCAGTTATTGGAATAAAACTAACTATTCATTCCTAACTGAAAATTTGTTTTATCTCACTTCTCAAGACTCAGTGAGCTGCAACTCCCCCTGGCTAACATCATTTGGCACAATCTAATTTTTCAATAGAAGGTGAGATTGACTGATAAACAATGTCCATGTTGTTGGCCATGTCATCCCAAATACAGTTTTAAGTTAAATGCATTAAGTATGAGCTGTTTTGAAAAGCAGCCAATTATTGAAAAGGAAGGACTGTTGACATTAATTATGAGCCATGGCGGGTGACGTGTAAAACCAAAATGACGTCACTGTTACTGGGAGCTAAATGCTAATCTTGGGAGGGAAAAAAAATCTTTTATCTTATTTAAGATAAAAAAGAGGCTTATTGGTGGGGTTCTGCCCTAGTTCTCACCAACACTTTGTCAGTGTGTAAATGTGAGGTTTGTGTATGTGCAATTGTGTGAATGTGTGTGTGTGTGTGAGGTTGATAGAGTGTGTGCATGTCCATGCCTCAGACCATGCATGCACATTTGCAAGCTAGTGTGTGAGCATTTACTGTAATCCTGCCTGTGTGTGCGGAGATAAAAACCACGTGTTATTTTTGCAGAGTATGATCAACGTGACATTCTTTGGCAGCCAATGAGGAAAGACACATTCTTTCTGGGCAGTTATGTGTTTATGTCCCCCCTGTTCTTTCTTGAGGTCGATGTCACGCAGTAAGCCTCATAGACTCTTACGCCGGATTTCCACTGGATGCGTGTCCGTTGCGGAATGGCAGCGCTGGTTATCCGCTGCGTGCTCCGCCATCTGTCAATACCCACCGGCTGCGTTTGCTGTGCGGAGCGGTGCGGCTCTGCCGGAAGACATCTCGGTGCACTGCCGTGATTAATATCTTCTCGTCCATGGTGTTAACGGGGTGAAATGACGTCTGAAAACCTCCGACCTGTTGACTTCAGGCCTGCCTCTGCCCATTATGTAGTTTTCAAGGTGTAGTGCAGGGAAATATGATCCGCGTGAACACTGTGTATTTTGTTTTGAAAATTAACCGGATGTTTTATCGTGTTTCTGTGCACGACTTCCTGCCCCGCACGACCTGCTCTGTGCTGAATTGCTACGTTGTGCTCCCGCGTCCGGCAAAAATAGAAGTCCTGCGTATCTGTTGCGTCACTGCCGGAGCTGTGACGGAGCTGGAACGCAGCACAGCCGCAGCCGGTGGAAACACACACATTGACTAGTATTGAATCCTATCGGCTCCGCTGCCGTGCCGGAGCGGAGACGCAACCAACACGCATCTGGTGGAAATAGGCCGTTAGATCAGCATGAGTCTTTACGACACACCAGGGTCCTGTGGTTGTGATAAACATCAGCACTCTCACTGGTTTAGTAGGTCAACCAGTATTGAGCTACGGGTGCAGCCCCACTCACAACACATATACTTGTATGCACAGCGGCAATAGCTCAGTCCATAGGGACTTGGGTTGGGAACCGGAGGGTCGCTTGTTCGAGTCCCCGTCCGGACCAAATATGGAGCGTGGACTGGTGGCTGGAGAGGTGCCAGTTCACCTCCTGGGCACTGCCGAGGTGCCCTTGAGCAAGGCACCGAACCCCCCCCAACCGCTCGGGGCGCCTGACCAAAGGGCTGCCCCCTCACTCTGAGATCTCTCCACTTTGTGCGTGTATAGGTCCTGTTTGTGCATGTGTGTGTCTTTCGGACCTGTGTGTAATTGACAAGCAAGAGTGAAAACGTTGAATTTCAAGGTGTTAATAAAGTAAATAAACTTAAACTTAAACTTTTATACATAGAGCAAAGGTCATGGAAACTCTATTCATAAAAGTCCAGGATATTGTCTGGATTTGGTTAAGGAAAATGTCCATTCATTGTTTGACAATAATCTGAAAACAACTGATCAGTAACGTGAGGAATACTGTCAGAGAAGTCAGAGTCTCCAAACACGAGTACAGTCTCCAATAACACCAGAAAAAGATGCTAGATTTGTCGCTAGTCGTTTTTAACAAAGAAAAAGTCACTAAGAGGATTGGAAAAGTCTCCAGATCAACTCGGAACAACGGAATGAAACTTGAAAAATGCTCCGGTGGTGGTTTTTATTTCAAGATCGCTGATTCGCTCATTTTGCTGTCAATCAAAAAGGGATTCAGCCTCAGACAGATCATCCAATCATCATGCAGAAGCCCAGCGTCCAGGCCAGCCGAGGCCAGCCCACTGCCCCATAGACCCCCAGAGACGCTGAGCGTCCGATGGGCGGGACAAAACCGAGCATTTATCCAATGACTGTCTAATTTCACTGCAGTGGAACAACCCACTCTATGCTTCCCCATTGAAGTCTTTGGACGCTGAGCTTCGACACTGTTTAATGCACTGTGACGCTACGGGAATGAATGAGAAGAAAGTCGCGTCAGTAACCTGTGATAAGTAGCTGATTGTGAACAAAAGTTGAACGCGTTCTAGCGCATATTTAGTCAATGAAATGTAAACACAACAGTACATATTTGACCACTTATTTTTTGACATTTTAGGGGAAGCTGAGCTTGCAGTCTTAGAGCAATCGCCACTGATGTACAGTATTAGCACACACATACTTAGTGAGTGATTTATTTATGTGTAAACATAATTTCATTAGTGTCGCTCCTTGAACCAAAGCTTATTTGAACTACCATATATACTTCTGGGTGGCTTACAACAGTGCGTCATATTTTATAAACGTATCATATATTTTGTGCTGAACCAAAAAGCTGATTTATCAACTAGAAACAGAAAAATTACTTCCAATTTAAAAAAAGAAGAAAAAAGATTTAATTCATTATTTACATCAGTAATCCAGCATAATGCCAAACATTTGCTGGTCCCAGCTTCTCAAATGTGAGAATTTTGTACTTTTCTATGTTTTATATCATTGTAAATTGAATATCTTTGTGTATGGGAAGCTGGCCAGGCAACTATAAATCTCAAAATCTCCTATTGTATTTATCATTTTAACTCTTAAATATGGTGTTGTGCCAAGAATATATTCCTGCTGGACACAAGATATGAAAAACGGCTGACATGGCTGTGTTCTGGCTCCATGGTGCCAAATCTGGCCTAGATGTAGGTATTACAGATGTGGGCCTATTCTGGCTCACAGACGTCTGGCGGATGAATTAGCCACCAGCACCAAAATGGGTCCTGGCCCACTGATGGTTAGCACATCCGGGCCCACATCCCCTTAAGCATTGCAAACACAGGCCTATCCCAACTGAGACACGGCTGCCAAACAAAACAGTGGTCTCTGGCCTGTTGGTGGTTGCCAAATCTGGGCCCATTTGGGCATGGTAAATGTGGGCCTACTCAGACTGAGACAGGGAATCCTGATAAAACGGTGACCAGCATCCAAACAGGCTCTGGCCCCTTAATGGTTTCAAATAGTCTAAACAAACATGAGAGTTAGGCTTTAAAACCCCTGTTATGTTATTTTATCCTCCTGAGACCCGCACTTTTGTTTGGTATGCATTTTTTATTTCTCCTTTTTTCGGATCAGTAGGAGCTGATCAGTATAAAAACCTAAATATTATCAACCATAGATTAGTCCTAATGTCCTCAACGAGTACTTTCTAATTAACAGTTGCTTAGCTTGTTACCGTTGCTAAAATTGGTCAAATTTGTTGTTTCTCAAGAAAAGAAAGGTCTGGCTGGGCCAACTCTCACTTTAAGATTGGAGAAAAAAACGCCCCGGCTGCTTGTATTTCTTTCAACCAAACACAATTGTTCTTGGCGGTGCCACAGCAATGGTGCGCTTGCAAAAATATTACCGGGGGGAAACAGGTTTTGGTGTAACACGCCCACAAAAATATCGCCTACAGGATGCGAACCATGGCAGAAAAATGGCTACAGCCCCACAAGATCAAACACCGCAAAAGTTAGTAAAGGACGTGTTGAAAACTGCAACCGGAGGTGGTAGGGTGGGACTTCAGCAGGTGGCTCGTTCCGCCCAATGAGAGGCTGATCTATGCAGCGAACTTCCACCCACTCAGACTAGCTGCAGACTGACTTGGCAGAGATGGCTGCCATCTTGTTTTTACACGGATCAGTGTATTGTGCTCTTACTAACTCAAAAAGTGTCCACGAACTAGGACAACAGGTCTTAGTTAAGAAGAATGAAGTATAAGGTCTAGCAAACCCAAAATGCGATGTCCTCTTATGAGGACACAGGGTCTCAGGAGGATCATAGAATGTAACCTCTTCTTGTCATTTTAATCTTCTAGATTTCAAAGAATACATGGCAATACAGTTTTGCCAGTGATAGTGTAGATATGGCTGTGGCTGGGAACTTTAACTATTTTCTGACATTTTATGGTCTATTTTATTAATCAAACAAATAATCAACCAGTCAGAAAATGAAAGTTTTGTATGTAAAAAATTATGATCAAAGTAAGTAGTAAGTCCAACAACTCCTCAAAACTAAACTACTACATGTGCTTTAGTAAAAGAACAATGTTTCCCTCTGGCATATAGAAGGAAAGTATAAAATAGCATAAGAAGAAAATGCTTCAGTAAAGTACAAGTACCTTAAATACCTCAAAATTGCTTAAGTACTTGATTAGATTGACTTAGTCAATTTTCACCCCTGCACAGTGCAGTCTGTGAAGTGGCTTACATATGAACAGTGGTGGGTAGAGTACAGAAAATCTATAAGGTCCAATTAATCCATAAAAACAACTTCAGTGAAAAAATACCCTTTTAAACCTGCTTGAGAAAAAGTATAAAAGTACCTGGTTAATAAATTAATAAAATATTTCAGAGTAAAACTTCATATAAGAATAGTGTAAAAACAGCACTTGTTTTAATGAACAGGTCAGCTAAATAAACAAATAAGGATAGCCTATAAAATGGAGATATGAATAATCTTGCACTCTTTTTCCATCTTTTTCTCTACGTACTCCTCTCTTCTTCATCATAACATCAAAGATCAATGTTGCACGTGAAAAGTGAACACAGCTAACCTAAGCTAGCTAACTCATTCTCACCTACAGTCTGTGCAACTTACTTCAGTGGAGGGTTTCTCCTATAAAAGTTGTTAGGCCAGGTGGCAAGTAGCTTTTTACGGGCCTGACGTGAGCTGGTAGACATGCGTTATCTTTGATGGAGGCCAATGACACTTTGTTTTTATTTTAATGTTAACAATGCAGCAAAGTTAAATTACAATAAGTTTTTCTTGTGTAAAACAAAGCATTTGGTCTCATATGCATGTGAAATATGATGCAGATTTGGTGTGTATTCATGAGTGATTGAAATAGGGGGACAAAACCAGATTTTGGTAATAAAACAAATGAGTGAATAAAGTAGCTAACATATTATGGTACTGCTGACTGTTTGCATCAATCATTGGATCAGGAGCCCTGCATTCTGATATACAATTGTTAGGAAATATACAAAATGAATTGTTAATGCCAAACATATTTTATGAAGTGATTGTCTTTCATTGCAAAGGAAAACACAATATTTTCAAGAATACATTCACAGTTTTGCCTGCATTGGTTTACAATTAACAAAAACACGTAGCAGTTAAATATGGTACAGTAATACTGTGAACCGGGGCTTCAGAAATGACCAAATGTAAAGACACTAGCAACAAACATACAACTTAATTTCAACAATCTTGATGTTGCAGGATTTATATTGAGTACCACCAGCAATGTTGTCCCTGTCCACATGATGGCATCAGTCCTCACTGACATAGGCCTTGCTGAATTCAGCCCTACTCATGAGCTGAATAGAGAGAAATCTGGAAGGGTTATTTGACTAAAAAAAATATCAAATCAAATCAAATCAACTTTATTTATATGGCACTTTTCATACAACAGTAACACAAAGTGCCTCACAGAGGTTAAAAACAACAAAGATCCAAACAGAAAACAAAAAGAAAAGAGAAAACCCAACCCTCCCACCCAACAAAAAGCTATTTAGCTCATAAAATTGAGTTAGTAGCTAGGTAAGAATGATCTAAAACAGAGACATAAAATGCATCAAAACTAAAACCTATAGGCTAACTAAAATAACAAAAGATAAAGGTTAAATGAGATAAGAACGTAAAAAGAGGAAGGGTAAGAATATAAAAAATAAATAAAAAATAGATAATAGATGGATAAATCGGTTATAAGAGGAATTTAAAATAGATAAATAAAGAGATCAGTTAAAAGCCTGATTAAAAAGATGAGTCTTGAGCCTCTTTTTAAAAACATCAACAGTCTCTGCAGCTCTGAGGTTCTCCGGCAGGCTGTTCCACAATCGGGGGCCATAATAATTAAATGCCGCCTCCCCGTGTGTTTTAGTCCTAACTTGTGGTATGGTTAAAAGGCCGGTGCCGGAGGACCTCAGGGTCCGCGAGGGTTGATATGGTAAAAGCAGGTCAGATAAATAAGAAGGCCCAAGACCGTTAAGACATTTAAAAACTAATAAAAGAACCTTAAAATCGATCCTGAAGCGCACGGGGAGCCAATGCAGCAATTTTAAAACTGGTGTAATGTGCTCCCGCCCTCTGGTCCTCGTCAGCACTCGTGCAGCTGAATTCTGTAATAATTGTAGATTTGAGATACTCTTTTTGGGAAGACCAGAGAGCAGGGCATTACAATAATCTAACCTACAGGAGATAAAAGCATGCATCAGCACCTCCGTGCTGGCCTGAGAGAGAAACGGGCGGACTCTGGCTATATTCTTAAGGTGGTAGAAACCTGCCTTTGTTATGTTTTTAATATGTGGAATAAAACAGAGCTCAGAGTCAAAAATCACACCCAGATTTTTTACAGATTGTGTTGGTTTAAAATCCTGTAGTTTTGGTAAAAGTTTCTCTCTCTGGCCTTCAGGACCAATGACTAAAACCTCTGTTTTGTCCTGGTTGAGCTGCAGGAAATTCGCTGCCATCCATGACTTTATATCTAAAATGCAGTTAAAAAGGGCATCAATTGGCCCTGTGTCATCAGGAGACACGGCGATGTACAGTTGCGTATCATCAGCATAACTATGAAAGCTGATGCCGTGCCTCCTGATGACGTCCCCCAGAGGAAGCATGTAGAGATTAAAAAGAGTTGGACCTAAAATTGACCCCTGGGGGACCCCACACTTTATCTCATGGGTTCCTGAGGAACATGTATCCATACTTACAAAGAAGTGTCGATCAGTAAGGTAAGAGACGAACCAGTTAAAAACAGTACCAGAGAGGCCGACCAGGTGCCTCAGTCTATTTAATAAAATGTGATGGTCTACTGTATCGAAGGCGGCGGTTAGATCCAGTAGTACCAAGACTGTGAGTTTATGGTTATCTAAATTGCACCTGATGTCGTTTAAAATCTTTAAAAGGGCTGTCTCGGTACTGTGGTTCATCCTAAAACCAGACTGATACTTCTCTAAAGTGTTATTTGTATTTAAAAAATCATTTACTTGGTTAAAAACCAGTTTTTCTAAAATTTTGCTTAAAAATGGTAAGTTGGATACAGGTCGATAATTATTAAGAATGTTGGGGTCTAAATTGCTCTTCTTCAGAAGGGGCCTCACCACCGCCGTTTTCAAGGAGGCCGGGAAGACACCTGTCTGAAGAGAGCAATTCACCATGTACAGTAGCTGTTCCTCAAAGAATCCATAAAATGTTTTAAAAAATGGTGTGGGAATTGGGTCTAAAAGGCAGGTTGTGGGCTTTACTTGGGAGAAAACTCGACCAAGTGTCCTCGCATCAACCAGGGCAAAACTCTCCAGTGTTTCCTCAGGTAAAAGCAATGATCCAGGTGTGTCGACAGTTAAAATCTGTTGCGATAAAAGACTGGATCTGATGTCATTGATTTTACTTCTGAAGTGGTCTGCAAAGTCCTCACAAAGGGCATTGGTTGTTGTCTTAGGTGATCTGTTAAAATTACTGTTTGTTAAAATATCAATTGTGGAGAAGAGGAATTTGGGATTGTTTTTATTGTCAGAGATTAGTTTTTTGAAGTGGGAAATTCTTGCCTGTTTGACTGCGTTATTGTAGGTTTTGAGATGTTGACGTAATATTTCGTAGTGGACTGTTAGGTTTGATTTTCTCCATCTTCTCTCAGCACTCCTGCAGTATCTTTTCAGTTGTTTGATTTCCTGATTTCTCCATGGGGGTGTAGGTTTTGTTCTAATTGTTTTGATTAAAAGTGGAGCCACTGAGTCCAGCGTTGACTTGAGTTTGTTGTTAAAATTGTCCACAATAAAATCACAGGGTGCTGGTAAAATCTCTGCAGGAGTGCTCTGTAAAATCTGGATAAAATTTGCAGCCACTTCAGAAGTTAGGTAGCGTTTCCTCACTGTTCTCACCGGGGCCTCCTGTTGGTTAAAACTGGTGATGTTAAAAAACACACAAAAGTGGTCGGACACAGCCAGATCCACAACAGAGGACACACCCACGGACAGGCCATAGGTTATGACCAGGTCCAGGGTGTGCCCTCTGCTGTGGGTCGGCTGCGTGATATGTTGTTTAAAATCTAAACAGTTTAAGAGGTTTAAAAATTCTCTGGATACTGGGTCCGAGGTGTTGTCAATGTGTAGATTAAAATCACCAGTTATTAAAATCCTGTTGTAGGTGGAGTGAATGATTGATAATAATTCAGAGAAATCACTGATAAAAGAAGTGGAGTACTGGGGTGGTCTGTAAACCGTTATGCAAAGGATAGGAGGGCTGCTAAAAACAAAGGCATGATGCTCAAATGACGTGTAACTGCTAAAAGAAACTTCATTTGAGGACATTGTGGTTTTTGTTACTGATGCAGTTCCGCCTCCTCTTTTACCTCCCCTAATAGAATATAAAAAGTTAAAATTTGGTGGGGAAGCCTCGGTGAGAACAACAGGTGCGTCGGTGCCAAGCCATGTCTCTGTAAGGAGAATACTGTCTAGGTTATTGTCTAAAATTAAATCATTTATGATAAAGGATTTGTTTAAAAGGGAGCGCATGTTCAGCACTGCCATTTTAATGTTTGTGCCGAACGTGCGCTCTTCGTGACTTTTCAAATGGATGTTAAAAACACGGTTAGGTCTAAAAACATTCCTGGGTTTCAACTTTCTAAGTGTAATGATAGTTTTTATGGTGTGAATGTCCTGTGTTTCCGGTTGCAGAGAAGGTGCTGCTGAGGGAGAAGTGTGTGTGGTGCAATGTGTAGTGGAGGAGGGTGGAGGTGGGTGAGCAGTGAGTCAGGAGGTGGCTGTGGTGCAGGATCGGACGGTCAGGTCAATGTTGACTGATAAAAGCCGTGATCCCTCCTCGTTTGGGTGGAGGCCGTCCCGTTTAAAAAGGTGGGGTCTGTTTAAAAAAGCTATAAAATTGTCCACAAAAGGGATACTTTTGGACAGGCAGTATCCCTTCAGCCACAGGTGCAGCTGACGAAGGCGGCTGGTGGTGACGTCACCATAACGAGGCGGGGGAAGTGGGCCGGAAATAATTAGCCGCTTCCCCGTGTCCAGCAGGCGGTCCACCAGGGAGATGAAGTCCTGCTTGAGGACCTCTGACTGCTGGTTCCTGAGGTCGTTGATACTGGCCTCCAGGACCAGCGTGGAGGCCTAGCTGTGCCGTGCAGTCAGCTGGAGGGCGGAGGATGCAACCTCATTGACACGGGCACCAGGGTGGCAGAAGGTGCGGCCGTTGTGCACTTCCACGTGCCTGACCATGGAGGTCCCGATCACTAGTACAGAGGGGGTGAGCTGCTCCTGAGTGCGCTGCTCCCGAGTGCGCGCCTCTGACTGCCTGGAGGTACGACGGTGACGGGATGGAGCCCGATGTTTGTGGCGCTGGGCCGCGGTTCCTCCTGACCGGGATGGAGGGGAGGGATCAGGCTGGACAAGCAGACGCCGATTCCTGGACTGGTGAGAGCCACGGCCAGCTGGATGTAGGCCTACAGGTGCCACAGGCGAGTTGGACGAAGCATCCACGGGAGGGAAGACCTGCAGGCTTAGGATGTCATACCTGTTATCCAGCGGCAGCTCCGGAGGCGGAGGAGGAGGAGGAGATGGACGAGCCCCAGAGCCCCTGGCCACCACCGACCAGGGCTCCCTCAGCTTGAGTGGAGTTGAGCTCACCGGTGCTCCTGCTCCACCCTCCGTGATGAAGCACTGCGGCTCCGCGGGGCGAAGGCAGGAGGTGGAGAGTGCTGATGATTTGGGCTTGGCTCCCTGGCGGTGCCAGCGGGACTCGGCTAGTGCTGGTGTCAGAGTTCCGGTGGTTATGGAGCCGGTCCACGGCAGGGTGGTGTTGTTCGTAGCCATCATGCTCCGGTCACCAGCGCCGGATGCCGTCAGGTGAGCAATATGTTTTGCCTGGGTCGTGGCGACGGTGGTAAAATCCAGGAGAATCTTTTCCCTCTCCTTGAGGTCGGCCTGCAGTCCGGAGATGCTCTCCCTCAGTTTTGACAGGGTTGGGAGGCAGGACTCACACACCGCCAACATACCTGCGGCCTGTGCTGGAGATCCGTTCCCCAGGACACAGTATCAACACACGGAGGTGAGTTAAAATTTTTACCCTCGGTCGTGGGGCCGAAATGTCCAAGGGGACCTTCCCCAATTTTAAGGGGGCAGTCCGCTTCAGGTGGTGAGTTGTAGGTCTCCCACAGTTAAACGATTTTTAAAAGTTGGCGCCTCGCTAATGCGGTTCGGCTGGCGACTTCTGCGTTCACTTCTGCGGTAGTCTATGATCCGTGACAACCACAGGCCCGATGGCTTAAAACCTTAGTCCATGTTTAAAAAGTACATACAATAAAAGCTGAGAGCAAGTGGTTCGTTAATAAAAGAAGCGAGAAACTGGATTAAAAGCTGTGTTTTACCGGACCGAAATGGCGGGGAAACATTTTAAAATCAGTTTGGACCACTCTAGCTAGTAGCTACTTATAGTTGGCTGTACATAATCCTATATAGTGAGGTGATAGTTTTTCTGTGGCAGGCTACTTTGTACTACTAGTAGGTTTAGTACAACAATAAGCAGGTTGATTAAACCTTATTGATTACATGACATTATAATGCTTGAAGATAAATTGGAATGAACGATTTGAATTATTGCATGTGATTATTATCAAATTCTAGGTTAGCAAGAGTAATGCAACAACAACAAATAAATAGATGACACAAACATGTGAGATCATGTACTCTTCAAATAAGTGAATAAAGCACTGCATAATGTAACAACATTATTTGATGTGGTTTTACGCCAGGGCCACACTGCCTGCGAAGCGCAGTGCACCGAAATTCTTGCGCGAGCCGGAGCACCTCCGTTCACATCAGACGCGCATTTCTCTGTGCCGGTCGACAGCGATTCTGCTCCCAGCTGTTGTTTTTCCATCATGGGTAACTGCCCGGCTTGACACATTCGCTCGCGGCTCGCGCAGAAAATAGACCAGACGCTGAAATGATCGCTGCACTTTTCGGTGCTCCCAGGCTATTCGCGGCGCTTCCACAGGCGGTGTGGCCCTGGCAAATAGTGTTCAGATAGATAGAGGGATGCCCTTATTGACCATAATTTAGAATATCATAAGTTCAATATTTTTTGTCATATGTATATACATATCTATATATACACACACACACACACACATATATATATATATATTCAATTTTTCAATTTTATTTATAAAGCCCAATATCACAAATCACAATTTGCCTCACAGGGCTTTACAGCATACGACATCCCTCTGTCCTTATGACCCTCGCAGCGGATAAGGAAAAACTCCCCCAAAAAAACCGTTTAACGGGGAAAAAAAACAGTAGAAACCTCAGGAAGAGCAACTGAGGAGGGATCCCTCTTCAGATTCAGATTCAGATTCAGATTCAGAATACTTTATTAATCCCCGGGGGGAAATTGTTTTTGTTCCAATGCTCCGTGCAAAGTAGAAATAGAAATACAGCATGAATGGAAACAAGAGATAAAGATGAAGATATAAATAAAATACTAAA
>NC_065508.1:40697382-40703120 GCF_006386435.1 Epinephelus moara | reverse complement strand
ATCGCCTGTTCAGTCTCTTTTCTCCGACTGAGGCCGAACCAGCCTTCTGAATGACACTGCAAGCTGGCGTGTTGACCTTTATTCATAGAACCATGGTTACCTTCCGTAACCATCCGTTCTATTTCATATCAGGTCAACACGCCACCGTATGGGTCAACAGTATACCAAATAAGGTCAGGCAGGAGGTGTAGTGAGGCCAAAAACACTCAGAACAAGAGTTCGGTTTAGAACATAGTTTATGAAAGCCTCAGGTTGTGATTAAACAGTCAAAGGCCGATGAAGGCCACCTGTTGTGAAAGAAAACATTTTCAACTGAGAAGGAAAAGGTCCCCATAAACAGAACCTCCTTAATCAATGAAACACAACCACCGGGTGAATACCAACCCTGAAGCCGTGGTCCAGCACGGCAGGGACCACACATTTCACTGGTCTTAAGCCGTGGTCCAGTATGGCAGGGACCACACACACTTACCTGGCCTGAAGCCACGGTCCAGCATGGCAGGGACTGCACAGTTCACTGGCCTGCTTCCAGAACGGCAGAGGCCATTGATGAAACAAAACTTAGTCTGTAAAACCTTGCGAAGGTCCCAGAAGAGGCCCAACCGGCCGCCGCACAAATGTCCTCCAAGGGAGCCCCCTTGAAGAGCGCCCAAGAGGCAGCCATCCCTCTGGTGGAGTGGGCCACCACTCCCCTAGGTGGAGGGACCCCAGCACCATCATAGGCCAGAGCTATGGCCTCGACAACCCAGCGGGCCAAACGCTGCTTGGACAGAGCTTGGCCCAGCTTAGCTTCCCCATAGCACACAGAGCTGATTGGTCTGTCTAACGGGGCGTGTGCGGTCAATGTACACCCTCAGGGACCGGACCGGACAGACCAAGTGCAACTGGGCTGCCTCCGCAGATTCATGGGGAGGAGGATGGAAGGGCTCCAGAACCAAGGGCCTCAACACAAAAGAGCGAAGGAACACCTTCAGTAAAAAAGCTGGATTAGGCAGGAGAGAGATGGCAGATCCTTCTCCTCCTAATCTCAGACAAGATGGATGCACAGACAGGGCATGCAGTTCAGAGACCCGCCTCGCTGAAGCCATGGCAAGGAGAAAGGCTGTTTTGAGGGAAAGAAGCTCCAGCCCCAAATTGGCCAAAGGCTCAAAAGGAGGCTCCGACAGAGCCCGCAGCATCAACTGCAAATCCCATGATGGGACCATGTGGGACCTTGGTGGCCGTATACGCCTAGCCCCCTTCAAAAACTGGCTAACAAGGGGCTGTGAGCCCACTGTCCTACCCTCAATAGGGATGTGATGGTCAGATATGGCCGCCACGTAGCCCCTCAAGGTGGATTCTGTCAGCCCTTTCTCCAACAGTGTCTGTAAAAATAAGAGGACCCTCCGTGTCCCACAGGAGACCGGGTTCCAGCCCTTTCCTGCACACCACTGGCAAAACCGTTTCCATCTACCAGCGTAGAGCACCCTGGTAGAGGGAGCTCTGGCTGCCTGCAGGGTAGCCATAACAGCAGGACTCAAGCTGCAGGGCGGGCCCCATCTAGGGGCCAGACATGCAGCCTGTAAATCCCGGGGTTCTGGTGCCAGAGCTGCTCTTGAGCCTGCGACAGCATGTCCGGCCTGACTGGGAGACACCATGGGGTTCCTGCCAGCAGCCTCTGCAAGGTCGCCATCCATGGCTGATGCGGCCAATCTGGGGCCACAAGCAGAACCCTGGCCTCCATCATCCCCACCTTGGCCAGAACGGCTGGTATGAGGGGAAAGGGAAGAAACGCATACAGCAGGCCCTGGGGCCACCGGCCTGCAAGAGCGTCCACCCCCAATGTTCCCACTGGCCCCGCTATTGAGTACTACAGCGGGCAGTGGGTGGTCTCCAGTGAGGCAAACAGGTCTACCTGGGCCTCTCCGAATCGAGACCAAATGGCTTCCACAATCTGTGGGTGAAGTCGCCACTCCCCTGGCCTGGGGCCACCCCTGGACAGGACATCTGCTACCACGTTCACCTCCCCCGGCAAGTGGATGGCTTTCAGGGACACACTCTGAGCATGAGCCCAGAGGAGGAGTTTGTGTGCCAGGTCGTGCAGGGACCATGACCGCAGACCTCCCTGGTGGTTGATGTAGGCAACCACGGTTGAATTGTCGGTCCGAGCCAACACGTGCTTCCCCCGAATCATGGGACGGAAATACACCAAGGCCCGATACACTGCCTCCAGTTCGAGCAGGTTGATGTGAGCCCCCCTCCAAAAGGGACCCCACCGGCCCCGGGCTGGGTGGTGCTCCCATAGAGCCCCCCAGCCTGCTTCTGAGGCGTCCGTAGTTACGGTCACCCTTGAGCACACTGGGCCCAGTGGAACTCCTTCCCTGAGACCCAGGGCCGTGGTCCACCATGCAATTGCTGGGAGGCAAATCAAAGACACAGGGATAGCCCTCAGGCCATCCTCGTGGGGGCTCACCTTGTGCCTGGCAAGCCAACGCTGCAGCGGCCGCATATGAAGCAACCCCAGGGGCACCACCTGGGATGCTGCCGCCATGAGGCCCAACAGCCTCTGGCCATGCTTACACTGTTATGTGTTTGCCCACAGTTAAATGTGACAAGCTGTCCATCAGCACCACTGTCCTCTTCAAGGTCAGGACAGCTCTCATTGAGGTTGAATCTATAACCAAACCCAGATATTTCACCCTCCTGGATGGAACAAGGCAACTCTTCTCTCTGTTCAAGGCCAGCCCCAGGTCCTCGAGGTGTTTCAACACCGTTGAGGTGTCGAGCTGGGCTTGTTGTTCTGTTGGGGAGCAAACCAACCAATCGTCCAGGTAATTCAAGATATGAATATCCTGGTGACGGAGAGGGGTCAGTGCCGCCTCCATGCACTTTGTGAAGGTGCGAGGGGACAAGGACAGTCCGAACGGGATGATGGTGTACTCGTACGCAGTGCCTTGAAAGAAGAACCGGAGGTACTTCCTGTGGTCTCTGTGTACAGGAATGTGGAAGTATGCGTCTCGCAGATCCACTGTAGTGAACCAGTCCCCGTGCCTTACAGATGACAGAAGGCGCGACAGATGGAGCATATGGAAGGGCAGGCGTTTCAGAAAGCCGTTGAAACCCTTTAGGTCCAAGATAGGACGGAGGTCTCCGTCCTTCTTTGGAACCAGGAAGTAGGTCGAATAAAACCCTTGGCGCATCTTGCCGCTGGGGACGGGTGTTATTGCCCCCTTCTTCAGAAGGGCCAAGACCTCTGCCACAAGGGACTGACAATCTGTCATGTCGCTTAGGAGGGTAGGAATGATTCCGGAAAACGGTTCGGAACTGGAGTCTGTACCCTGACTCCAGTGTATTCAGTACCCAAGGGCAGTGAGTACACTGGCGCCAGTGAGCAAGGTGCTGAGGAGTGAAGCGTGAAGCCGGAGGCAGATAACCGTCAGCGACGGAAATGGCCGCCAGCCGACTGGGGTCTGGTGCCCCTGAGATGGGTAGTCCCACTGCAGTCATTGCGAAAGGAACGCTGGCGAGCCTGGCCACCCCCGACCGGGGGCCCTCGGGTGGCAGGTTGCGGTGCCCTGGAGGCCGTAGAGACGGCCGGAAAGGTTCCACGACCCCAGCGCAAATGTGAGGCTGGTACATCCCTCACAGAGCGCGTCAGCTCCCTCGCCCTACGAGACTGCTCCAAGGCTGTCTCACAGGGTGGACCAAAAACCTCTCCTGGCACCACTGGAGCCGCCAGGACAGCAATGCAGTCCTGGTCGGACAAATTGGACTGGGACAGCCAGACTTGGCGGCGCGCCTGGACCACTGATGCCATTGACCGACCAAGGGCCTGAGCATGCGCACTGGTTCCCCGCAGCAACATGTCCGCTACGCGAAGCATCTCAGCCGTCTCACCACTCGGGGCTGCTGAAGCCACATCCTGCAGCAGGCCCTCCAAATAAAGTGGCAACAAGGAATTGGTGCACGCCAGCCTGGCTGCCAAAGCTGAGGCATGATAAGCTCGGCGGAGCTGGTTATCAGTTGCCATGCAGCGCCTGTTAGGGTGATTTGCATCCCTGCCAGCTCTTGCCACAGCTCCTGCTAGCATAGCAAAGGTAGGCCCAACTTGGGGGGCCGTGGCCACCCCATATGTTTCCGCTCCTGCAATGTTGGTCAGCTGGGTCCTCGGAAGGGCTGCGGAACTAGGAGCCCCCCACGAGGACTGCAGTTCAGTCACAAAATCAGGGAGGACAGGGAGCCCGTCCGACCTGCGTCGGCGTGAGCCCCTGTCAAACACTGAAGCCGCTGGAAGAGGAGCTTGGCAGACCAGCTGGAAGCGTGCTGCTGCTCTCACAACCACAGCCCTATCAGAAGGGTCCATCGGCTCAAGCTCCGAAGCCTGCGAAGAGCCATCCCCCAAATTAGAGAGCGACTGGACATCCTCCTCGGACTGGGGATCACGCAGGTAGTCCAGATTGTCAGAGGCTGCAACAGAAAGCACATCTGGATCCTTATCCCAGACCTCAGGGGCTGGCCTGCTCACGTCATGCAGCCCCAAAGGGCGCTGAGCATGAACAAGCTCCTGCAGGGTATCTTGCATTGCCTGCACCTGCAGCTGCCCAAACTCCGCCTCCGGGCGCTTCCTTTTCCGCGCGCGCCGTCTTTCCACCAGCAGCGGGCCTCACGCCGCCTCTGTGTCCCCTCCGCCTGCTGACCGCCTTGGCCAGGGGGAATTGAGGGAGGGGGAAAAATGTCGCCATCGCTGTCCCGTGACATGGTCTGGCACGCCAACACAGTCACTCGGCGGAAAAGAGGTGTGGATAAAGTCTCAGGCAGCGTACGACCTCGCGGCTGCAGCGGCTCCTCTCAGCTCGAAAAGTAAGTCTTTTTTTTTTTTTCTCTCTCTCTCTTACTACTCACCTGGTCGAAGACCGCAACAAACAATTTCAGCCACGTGAGGTAGCGTTTTCCCTCACGGGAAAAGAGGCTCCCCGCAGCGCCACACAATAAATATAACTCCAAAAACGATCCGATGATCCGCGCACTCTTCCTTACTGCAGCAACAAGCTGTTCCTGAAGGAAGAAGGCATATAAGTATCGCTATCGATAGTTTCACATAACATGCCTCAATCTGAAAACCATACTCACTCGCTCCAGGAGGAGAAAAAGAGACTGAACAGGCGATTGCACAGCTGTATATATAGGCTCTGATTGCGCCCGCAAGGCGGAGGTGTTAATGTGATTAATTTGCTACATTGTCTCCTGAAACAGCTCACCCTCGGAGAGAGTGACCCATACGGTGGCGTGTTGACCTGATATGAAATAGAACAAGAACAACCCCAGGTTTCTTTTCAGCACTGTAGCCAGGCTGACTGAGAGTCAGAGCTCTATTGAGCCTTGTATTCCACCTACTTAAGGAGGTCTTACCTTCAGTTAACACTCATATATTAGATATGATCAATATATCCTTATTAACAGGCTATGTACCACAGTCTTTTAAGGTAGCTGTAATTAAACCTCTCCTAAAAAAGCCCACCCTGGATCCAGAGGTGTTAGCTAACTATAAACCAGTATCTAATCTTCCCTTTCTTTCAAAGATCCTTGAGAAAGTAGTTGCAGACCAGCTGTGTGATTTTCTCCATGATAATAATGTATTTGAGGAATTTCAGTCAGGATTTAGAGTGCATCATAGCACTGAGACAGCACTAGTTAAAATTACAAATGACCTTCTGATTGCTTCAGACAAAGGACTCTGTACTTGTTTTATTAGATCTGAT
>NC_065508.1:40695428-40696396 GCF_006386435.1 Epinephelus moara | reverse complement strand
TGTGGTTGTGCTGCTGCCGTGGTCCTGCCAGATGCTTCCTGCTGCTGCTGTCATCATTAGTCATACTTCTACTGTTATTATACACATATGATTATTGTCACATATGTATACTGTCAGATATTAATATATACTTTCAACATATTGTATCACAGTAGCCAGAACTATAATTATAATATTATTACTTTCATTAATGTTGTTGTAAGCTGCTGTCATTACCGTCTGTCCTGCATCTCTCTCTCTCTCTCTGTCTCTCTCTCTCTCTTTTTCTGTCTCATTGTGTCATACGGATTACTGTTAATTTATTATGCTGATCTGTTCTGTACGACATCTATTGCACATCTGTCCGTCCTGGAAGAGGGATCCCTCCTCAGTTGCTGCCTGAGGTTTCTACCGTTTTGTTTTCCTCCGTTAAAGGTTTTTTTTTTGGGAGTTTTTCCTTATCCGCTGTGAGGACAGAGGGATGCCGTATGCTGTAAAGCCCTGTGAGGCAAACTGTGATTTGTGATATTGGGCTTTATAAATAAAATTGATTGATTGATTGATTGAATGTTTGCTCGTGTTACCAAAACAATTAGAGATAAAACACTCCTAACATAATGTTATATCTCACAGATAACCTATATCTCACTGGTAAGCTATAACATATTGTAGCGTCCGCCAGGACGTGTGGAAAGGATGACACAGTTATTCGGCAAACCACCGTTTATACTGAACAGTACAGGTACTGTTGGCCGTAACTACACCAAAACAACCAACAAACAAGACCTTAGCTGTAACTCCAACTGTGCACTCCTGCTCTCTCCTCCAGCACGCTCATACACACACCAGCACCCGCACTCACACAGCTGTCATCCCCGTCACACTCGTACCCCGCACCCCTACCTATACTCATTCAATCCCAAACATGCCATTAACTCACAGAACATTGACATTATAACAGAACATTTACTGCAGGGTCGCTACAATAT
>NC_065508.1:40684774-40694809 GCF_006386435.1 Epinephelus moara | reverse complement strand
TTAATGACCAAAGCACTGAGTTTGTGTCACACAGTGGTTACAGGCTATTTAACAGGCCGGGCGTGTGCCGTGGGTGCTCAGCTGCAGAGAGGGAGACCTCCGTGTTTGAGACGGGAGCGGGAGGCGGGAGGTAAGACGCTTCTAGCGAGAGGAGAGGGAGACATAAAACAAAATAAGATAAAATAGGAGACACCTGTCTCCCTCTTTTATTTTATTTTCAGCGTTTAATCAAGGCGGAGGCGGGAGGCTGGAGGTCCGAGACTTCCAGAGAGGGGAGAGACAGAAACAAACAGCCAATGTGTGTCTGTGTGTGTTATGTTCAGGTGTTGTCACGTAAATAACAGTGCCCAAGCAATAAACAGGACAGACAATAGGATTTTATTTATTTTTACACTACATTTTCACTGAAAGCTGACCGAATCCGACCCAAGCCCAAATACAATTTATAGCTACATTTCTGACCAAACCGCCCGACCCGTCGGGTACCGTCGGGCTCGGATCGCCACACTCTAGTGTGTGTATGTGTCCCCTATTGGGGCCTATCTGAATTTCTGTCTTTGAGAGATATTATTTTGTAATATAACTGAATTTTCTATCCATACATATAAATTTTAATTAATCATTTAAGTAGGCTATGTTGTGGCCGGGCCGAGTGTCCTCTTTTTTGGAAACCAAAATATGGTCACCCTAATCCATCATGACTGAGAGAGGAAGAGTATGGATTGTCGAAGGCTGTAACTGTACTCATTCACCTCATTATTTTGACTTAGTAAGTCCTTATTTTAACTTAGTAGCTCATTAATTTGACTTAGTAAGTCATTATTTTGACTTAGTATCTCATTATTTTGAGTTATTAGAACTTATTTTTTTCCACAGCTTCCATACTGTGGGCTGCTTGATCGTCGCTAAAATAATAATAAAAAAACTGTCATTCACTTACCTCGTTTTTCAGCTAGCAGTATCGTCATCTTCCTGTCACTGAATTCAAGTTTTCCGCATTCCGCCGATACCTCAGATAACTTCCTGCATGTTGTTTCAAACAAAAAGCTGTCCGGTTTGTTTATATGTTTACCATGCTGTTTGGGGCTTCTTCTATTTTTTTCTTTTTGAAATTTGGTGACCTCATAGCTGGCTACGGCCATGCCCACCACCTGTCTCAGTAATAGATTCTTTTCTCAGGCAGTCCAGTTGCTGAACAATTAAAGCATCCCTGCACTGCACATTGTTGCTTGTAGACTGTTAGTGTATATTGTGGGTATGTTATTTATTTGTTGTTGACTGGAGATGTGTGCCCTTTGTGTAGGCAGCGCCCCTGAGCATAAGCAGTTCATTGCATTTTTTTTTTAACACAGTTACAATAAACCTGAATGGTCATGTAAGCATCAGGCTTATTTTGTGTACTGTTGTGGTTCTATACCCTAACCTTGACCCACTGAAATAGACTGAAAATATGGATTTTCAGTTAACTGATGCTGTCTTTGCAAAGTGTTTGTGTCCCCAGTGTTCCCTTTTGGTTGGTCAGTGTAGGTTTGCTGTTGACAATTTTGTATTTAGGTCAGTGTGGCCCCCTAAGGGTCTGACAAACCACTTTCTCCCCGAGTCCTCATGATTGACACATTTTCTTATAGCAAATGAAGTCCTGCTCCTCCAGTTTTAAATTCTTGATGAGTAACATGTTATAAAATACAATACTAAACACTGCTGCTGATGCACCCATATTTAGATATCCCTAAATACCATTTAGTTATCCCGTGGATACCATTGATAATATTACAATTAATAATGATAATGATATTATAAATATCTAACAATCTGTCTGTCTGTGTGTGTATTGCATTTTCAGTATATTCCACGAATATTAATCCCTTCAAATTGCCATATACTACAAACAAACGTATGTTTCGTCTGGGTCTTGAAGGTCTTGTTTTGCATAGACCAGGGGTCTTCAGTGTTTTTCAGGCTAAGGGCCTCTTCGCTGAAAGAGAGCAGGGACCCACTACTATATTGTTTAGATTGAGTTGCACTTGAGATAATTCTCTGAATATTTTGGGGGCTTGTTTGTGCTTGCATGCAGCTGCTCAGTCAGCAGCAGTTGTAGCATTACTAAATGCATTGATCCCCCTCTGCACTTTCACTGGTGGTTTCTGAAGTGAACGTTGTGTCAGAGTCTCTTGCTCGAAAAATGACAAAACGATCAACTGTGGCCAGGTGCCGCCGGGGATTTTCAATCAATTCAATCAATTTTATTTATAAAGCCCAATATCACAAATCACAATTTGCCTCACAGGGCTTTACAGCATACGACATCCCTCTGTCCTTATGACCCTCGCAGCGGATAAGGAAAAACTCCCCCAAAAAAACCCTTTAACGGGGAAAAAAAACGGTAGAAACCTCAGGAAGAGCAACTGAGGAGGGATCCCTCTTCCAGGACGGACAGACGTGCAATAGATGTCGTACAGAACAGATCAGCATAATAAATTAACAGTAATCCGCATGACACACACACATTTTGGGCCCCATGAAAAGATATCACATTGGGCTTCACCACTACAGGCGACACGAACCCTGCATAAATACTGCAACCACACCTCCAGAATCAAAGTGACCCATTCAAAGCATTAAAATAACTTTGACATAACTTTGACACTTCTACTTACTTGGGATTTTTAAAACAAAAATATGTATATTCTGCTTATGTGATATAATGTAGTATTATACAAATAATCTACTGTCACAAACTGGCTCAGAGTATGTGACAAGAAGGGAGTCCACACAAAAGATGTACTTAAAACAAGCCGAATTTATCAAACTAAAATTAACTTGAATAATCAATGAGTGTGTAGATCAGCAAAGTCATTCATGAAAGCCATGCATGGGTGAGTGTCAGGCGTCCTGTGGAGGTGTTGAAGGTGCAAACCAAAACCCATGATGCTAAGTGGATGTCTGCTGAAAGGAAGGGAGAGAAAGAGCAGTGAGCAGCCAGAGCTTTTAAAGGCTCACTGAGCTCAGGTGCTGCCACTTCCCTGATTACCCTAGGCCACGCCCACTGCTACCTGCGAGGGAGAACACAACAAGGCAGGCAGGGCAGAGAGGATCATCACACTACCTACTAGTATAGTAAGTATCTAAAATTGGCTTCACATTGAAGAGAATGTATAATACAGCTTCTGTCAAATTTAAAGATGATGGATGGTGACCTTTGACCTTTTATCTTTATTCATCATAAAAAAAAAGGCACAATAACGTTCGGGTATCCGCATCACTCCTTCCTCCTGGGTGAATGTTTTTTTTTTTTTAATTGAAAGATAGATACAAACAAACAAGGCACAGAATAGACATACAAAACCACATATTTTTTTGCCTTGGGTTGCGCAAGTTCAATATGAAATGCAAAACATACATCATGAACCTAATTATAATACAAACATAATACAAAATAAAATAAAAAAAACAAACAAACAATGTAAGAGCTTTCTTTTCTTAAACAAGACTGAGGGACTTGAGAGTTTTAGCTCATTCCTCCAATGAGTCTTAAAATATCTGCATTTGTGAATGAAGAATTTTCCCAGTAACACACCGGGGTGAATGTTGTGGGAGCCAGGATGTAAGGAGGGGGAAAAGGAGACGTGCCAGACATGATTCACAATATCACGATACGGTGATGTAGTTAAAATAAATCCTCACCATCTTCTTGTTTCCCTTTCTCTTTCTCTCTCACACACACACACACACACACACACACAGCAATTAAATATTCAGTCTATTTAAACTCTTTTTGTTTGTGACATAAAAAAACACGTTAATTATATTAGTTACAGAGGGTGAAAAGATGAGTTCTAACGAAAAGTAAAAGTGTGAAAAGTGCAAGCGATTCTCACCCAACAAATCACCTCCATACACACACACACACAGACACACACACGCACACACACACACACACACACACACACACACACACACACACACTATTCACTTTGCGTCAGTTTCTTCAAATCACCTTAGCAGATGTAGAGCATACGGGGTGACCATATGGAGTGAGCTTTTAAGCACATACTACAAACAAGGTGATCAATAAAGCATAGGTTACCATTCATACGTTTTTCTTTAAATACAGCTTTTTCCACCATTCATTAATTACTCACACCAAAGAGCGCATTTACAAGAACACCAAGACCTATCATGGACTTTGGTAAGAAAACTTTTACCATCTTTTTTTAATCCATTTTCTTGTCCTTTAAGTTTCACAGCGATCCGTTAATTTATTATTATTTTCTATTTACAGGCATCATCAATCTAACGGACGAAGGTTATCTCATGAGCCCAGAGTATAACAACCTGTCCGACTGTAAGTCTTGTTTGGTGTTGTTGATGTTGTTAACACACATCTCATACACATTTACGCATCTAATACACAATATATTCCGTTGTTTTTGTTTGTTTTTAGCACTCTGCTCCGGCGCTGATTCCCTCACCAGCCGACGTGGTTAAAAGAGTTGACCCGGTCCAACCATCGTCTCAGACCGCTCTGGAGCATGCGAAGGACGGTACACGTCCTCCTGTACAAATGCTACATTCTTCTGGACTTGGGAGGAAGAGGCGGCGGATGCCCAGCATCAGCAGCAGCACCACCAGCAGCAGCAGCAGCAGCAGCAACGACAGCGACAGTCGACCGAGTGTTTCTCACAGCGCTTGTAAAACCGGTGAGTCAAAAAACCTTTTATTTTCTTTTTCAAAAAAATAAAAACGCAGGATCTGAGTGAAACACACGTCGGCACATAAACGTTCCCCCTAACCAACAAACGTATATTTCATATTTATTACTTGTTTTTATTTCATTAAGAATACAATTTGAATAAAATAATGACTTTTAAAATGATCACTTTGCACTAGATGCGCTCCCTTTTATCCACAGCTCATTTTCATTCACCACTTCTCATTATTATTATTATTATTATTATTGTTATTTATCGCCGTTTCTTGTATTTTGTACTTATTTGGCATGCCTAGTTTTTTAAGTTTAAATTTTGAAATCTTTAATCCGCCTCTCCCCTTGACTGCAGTAACACCGGAATTTCTCAATTATGGGGTCAATAAAGGTGTATCTTATCTCTCTCTCTCTCCCTCTCTCTTTTTCAGCAAAAAGCCCCAGAAAAAGTCTGCGTAGTTTCAAATGTGCGACCTGTCAGAGGGAGAAAGAAGAAATACATCTTCTCGTTGGTACTATGCTAAGGACCTTGAGCGAAATCCTCTTTGTGATGGGTCTTGGTGTTTGAGTGTAAGTTTTGTTTTTTATTTTTATTTTTATTTTTGTTTTCTGTAACCACGGATGAAAGCAACCACCGTCCCTCAATACTTCATGATACATGAATTAAACCAGAATGTATTAAATGAAACTCAGGAACCCACTCAATCTTTATGTGAGGAACAAGAAAGTGATATAGATATGTGATATATATATCTAACCAACAAACGTATATTTCATATTTATTACTTGTTATTTAATTTAGCATACAATTTGAATAAAATAATGAATAATCCTCTCTCTCTCTCTCTCTTTTATTTTCAGCAAAAAGACCCAGAAAATGTACACATAGTTACAAATGCGCGACCTGTCAGATGGAGAAAGAAGAAAATACATCTTCTCGTTTGCTAATGTGCAGAGGGACTTGAGCGAGATCCTCTTTGTGCTAGGCCTTGGTGTTTGAATGTAAGTTTGGGTTGTTGTTGTTGTTTGGTTTTTTTACATTTTGTTTTTTATTTTCTGTAACCATGGATGAACTGGAGCAACTGCTGTCCCTCAGTACTTGATGTGATGATACAAGAATTAAACCAGAATGTATTAAATGAAACTCAGGAACCCGCTCAGTCTTTATGTGAGGCACAACAAGATGTAGAAATCACTGACCCACTCACAGACATCAATAAGGCTATCGCAGATCTTGATCATTCTCAAAGAATTTTAAACACCATAAATCAATGTTCACTTGTTAAATCAAATACCCTCGTCCTCTTCAAACAGCGTACCCCCGCAGTACGACTCTTTAATCGGAGAACAAAGCCCCATCAGTTCTTTTATCCCTGACCCGTTCTCAGATATTGATTTTGCTATCGCCGAACTTAATCATACGCAAGCTGTTTTAAATACGATAAGCCAATGTCAAGATTTGTTAAATCAAATACCCGCCAAACCCTTGACCTCAAACGACACGCATTTGCAAACCGAGACCCGACTTGATAATAATCAAATCAAACGAGCGTCTTTAACGCCATAGACCACGCTGTAAATCATTTAGAAAATGTCCAACGTGCAACGTCTGACCGTCAAAATCAACAGTGAGGGGGTAATGTAGAGGACGGTCGTTAGGAAAATTTAGAACATCAAAATACAAGGCAGCGAGAAAACTCGCCTCACAATTCACCCTCTTCGAGGGTGGTGACGCGACCTAGATTTAACAACGTTGAATCTAGCCATCCGCTCAACATCAACATTACAGAACTACATCGAGGTACGGCTGATTTTGGTGAATTTTACATCAGGGTGTTTACAGAGATGGCGCAAGCAGTGACAAACGTCATTTCACAAGTCGAACAAAAAGATGTGGTGCAGCTTGAGTTCAGAGGCGATACTCTGCCTCACAGTGCGTCCTCCGTCGTGAGGAGTTTGATTTAACTCACTTACAGTCTTTCCTAGACCGAATTGTGCAATCTAACACGGCCGTTAAAACCGACGGTAATTTGGTATTCACCGTCCAACTCGTCAAAAACCCCCGAGGAGGCGGTTGAAGAAGACTCTTGTCTAATACCTTAGACAGCGAGATTATTAAAAAAAAGCAACGGTCTCTGCGGGTCGTAATCAACGGCCATGACAACCAACTTTGTTTTGCGATTAATTTGGCTCACCTGCTTTACCCCGATATCGTCGATAGCGAAGCGTTTGCGCTCGGCAGAGACTTTCAAAGTAAGGCGGGTTTGAACGATCAGACCGCGGTAACGTTGGGCGATATAGCGAAATTTGAAAAAGTCTCAAACTGCAAAATTGTAGTGTTCTACAGAACCGACGACGCTCGAACGCTCTCTAAATTTGCGACCAATTCACCGAGAAGACAAAAGACGGTGTTTATGTTTCCGTTTGAAAAACACTACTACGGCATAACGAGCCTGAAATCCTTCCTAGGCTCGCCGTACGTGTGCGAGTATTGCTACACGGGGTACACCTCCGTCGTGTGTCACTATTATGAGGGTCATTGCCCGTTTGCTCAGACCCCTCCTGTACCGAGCGAGAGCTCCGACCCGTAGTTTGCGTCGACTGTAACAGAACGTGCCGTTCCGCGTCGTGTTTAGCCAAACACAAAGAGCCCGTAAAGAGGCCCGTGGCTGAAAAATATGTCAGTAATTGCGAGCTGATTAAAAGATGATAAAAATGCGACATGCTATACTACATCGCTATGAACGGTAACGGTAAACAACACGCGTGTCCAAAAGTTAAATGTAAAATCTGTGGAGTAACCGTAGAAAAAGACGAGAGCGAGGAGCACCTGTGTTACATGCAGCATTTAACCCGTCGAGACAAAACATACAGAGAAATTGATTTTCTACGATTTTGAGACGTACGTAGACTCGTCGGGAGTGCACGTCCCTTTTCTGGTGTGTACAAAAACCCTCGACGGCAAAAGATGGAATGCTCAGGGCGTAGATTGTGCCACACAGTTTATTATGCATTTCAGACAACCCATGTACAGAAAATCTGTCTTTATCACTCACAACGCTAGAGGATTTGATGGATACATTGTGCTCAACGCCATGCTGTCTCTGAACCTGAAGCCTGAGGCACTCATAATGCAGGGAAGCAAAGTCGTACGTTTCACTGACGCCGATTACGAACACAGATACATCGATAGTCTCAGTTTCTTGACAAGCCCTCTGTCGGCTCTGCCCGAAGCCCTAGGTTTTCCCGATAAAAACAAGTTTTTTTCCCCTCATCGATTTAGCTCCCAGAATCATTTAAAGTACGTAGGCCCCTACCCGAGCCAGAGGCCTATGGCGTCAAACAAATGAGTAAAGAGGGCAAGAGAGAATTTGAAGCATGGTACGAGATGGTGCATCACGACACGTTCAATTTTGAGAAAGAAGCCATCCGCTACTGTCAAAATGACGTGGATATTCTCGCGCGAGCCTGCGACATTTTCAGAAAAGGTTACATCGATGAAACGGGCGTGGACCCTTTCAGTTGCGCCACCATCGCTTCGGCCTGCATGAAAGTGTTTCGCACAAATTTCCTACGTCCCAACACCCTGGCCATTCCGTCTCCCGACGACTATTGAAGACGTCGCAAAACCTACTCAAACGTCGGCGTTCAATGGTTAGAGTGGGTGGTGCATACCGAGGGCGTCTTTATTCAGCACGCGTTGAACGCAGGTGAAAAACAGATTGGATGCTACTTTGTAGACGGTTACACCGAGGTCCGAGGTGTGAAAACGGCTTGGGAGTTTCTGGGTTGTTTTTATCACGGTTGTCCATCCTGCTTTCAACACCACGACACCTGCCCTCTGACGGGTAGACTGTTTGACGAGTTGCACGCCTCCACCATTGCGCGAATACAGACGTTAGAGTCCGTCCACGGTCTCAAGGTGAACGTGATGAGAGAACACGATTGGCTCAAGTTGAAAAAATCCCATCCGCCTCTGAAAGATTTTCTCAAGCGTGCCAAAACCCCTCGACCTTTGTCACCCCGCGATGCTTTGTACGACGGTAGGACGAGTGCCGTGAGGCTGAGGTACATGGCGGTGGCGAGCGAAACTGTACACTACGTGGACGTGACATCCTTGTATCTCTACGTTAACTGCGCCTTTCCCTATCCTCTAGGACACCCCGAAATAGTTTACCGAGATTTCAAGGGCCGCAAAACTACTTTGGGTTAATCAGGGCCGTCGTCTACCCTCCTCGGGGTTTGTTTTTCCCCGTGTTGCCCTACAAAACACCCTCGGGTAAACTGGTGTTCACCCTCTGTCGAACGTGCGCTGATCTTAATTTTTAGGCCGGCTCGTGTACGCATGACGATTAGGGCAGGGCGTTGACGGGGGTTTGGGTCACTCCCGAATTTAACAAAGCCTTGGAGTTGGGGTACCGCTTAGGTAAGATCACAGAGGTGTGGCACTTTGATAGTCGCAGAGACGACGTATTCGTAGAGTACATGCACACTTTTCTCAAGGGTAAACAGGAGGCCTTGGGCTACCCCGCCGAGGCCTCGGATCAGGAGAGTAGAGAGAAGTACATTGCGGAATACGGGGCAAATCAGGGCATTTTGCTGGACGCGGACAAAATTCAACCAAACCCGGCTAAAAGACAGGTGGCTAAGCTTTGTCTAAATAGCTTATGGGGAAAGTTTGCCCAGAGAAGTAACCTGAACCAGAACGTGCTCGTCAGGGAACGGGAGGAGTTTTTCAGTTACATGTTTTCAGAAAAACACAAAGTCAAATACTTTTCCTTCCTAAACGAGACCATGGCTCTGATTCAGTGGTGGAAGAATAATAATAATAATAATTAAAGCTGCAAGCAGTGATGAACGGGCCCTCGCACCTTCACGCAACTCGGGGGAGCTGAAGGCGTCCTTCTGACGCATCAGTTAATTTCTGTCAAAGTTAGATATCGCATGCAGGACTGACTCCGCATATCCTTGATACAGTGCTGGAATGACATATTTCACATTTTGTGTCACTTCCTCTTTCCACTAGAGGGAGTTGGAGAGACCACAAATTATACATCATGTTTTTGTACATCAAATATACACCACAGCATTTAACTTTCAGATAAATCAAAAGATCAGTGTTTGAGACCTACTTCCTGTCACCACTAGCTAACACTATGAGTATCAGGAAATATGGTCATATAAATGTTTTCAGGGCAGAACTAATATGAATCATCTGAAGTTTGATGGAGATCAGAACATTTACGGCAACAATATAGTAATTTCCTGTTTCATGGCGAGACCTCAAAATTAAACTCTCTGCAGCACGTATTGACACTAATGATATGTCA
>NC_065508.1:40661433-40684274 GCF_006386435.1 Epinephelus moara | reverse complement strand
TAATCGTAGGTCACTGTTTATGTTGTTAGGTAGGTGTTAGCTGACGTTTTTTCTAGCTACGAAACGTTACAGGTGGTCAGTACCACTGTCCTCTGTTTGAATTGGAATGAGAGAAGCTAGCTGTTGTGTCATGTGCATGTGTTAATATTAAAGCCAAGGTGCTACTGACTAGCTAACTGACTGGATGCCCATTAACATTATAACTCCTATTGTGTGTATTTATTGTTATTATTTTGTAGATTTCAAGCTTTTCTTTTTTCTTTTCTTTACTTTTCTTTTTTGAAGCGTATTTTTATTTATGTATTTGTATTATGTAATACAGACAAGAACGAAAAAGGCAGAGACAAACACTGAAAAAGTCAATTACTGTTAATGTGTTAATGTTACATGTTGTGCATTGCATTTCAAATAAAAGTCCAAAAAATAAGTCCAAGGTCCATTTTTGGTATTTTTGGTATTCACTATAGGGGGCTGGTTTACTCCAGAAGCATATATACTGTTTATGTGTATGTTGAGGAGCTGCTGTATCAAAATGAGTTATCCTCCCCCAGAAATTAGGGTTACGATATGTTTCTTTTATGATTCCAATCCATTCCTCTTTTGCTGTGGCTCATCATTTAAATAACCTTTATCAGATTTGATGGTTTAGTCACAGACTTTCCCAAAAAGTGTTGTGCTTTTCTTTCACAAATGTGGGAATGAAATTGAGTTAAAATGTACAAAACAGTAAAATTTATCTTGCCTGGCCGGGCAGCTCTCTGGGTGCTCAGCACCCCTAAACCTCTGATCCTAGAATCGCCCCTGTTCCTGACTGACTGCTTTGGAAAACGTGGAGTCACGGTAAGTAGTATTTCTTTAGCGGTTTGCATCAGCTGTGATGACCGCTGATTGTATGGTGTGGGATAACATGAGTTTTAGGTGAAAACTCTCAGGCCCGGATGTTTATATGGGTTGTGGTTCATTTTTAGTTTTGGACAGTAATTTTGGCACATGCACCATGCAGTGTTGCCGACCCTCTCCTGACTGCCATCCTCGTCCGGAGCAGCTGCAGCTGCCTCCTCCTCCGCAAAATTGTGACTTTCCACCCTCCTCCTCGTCACTGGCTCAAAAGCATAGGCCATTGGGTTTGATGATAGATCAATATATCTTTCGGCTTCGTCCTCTGACATCTTTTCACTCAGTAAATTTCCTAAACTACTGCTTCTTCTTCTTCTTCCGCCTACAGACACAGTGTCGTGAAACCAACCAACCACTTTGATGACGTAGGAAGTGACGTAAAATAAAGATGGCGCTGAGCACGGCCCAAAACGTATCGTAAATGCATTTAAAAAGTGGATTTTCTCTAAAATAGGCTAACTGTTTTTTTTCAGTATGTCTTAATAATGCACACATCTCCTATGCTGGTGTCTGTTCCGTTGTTTCATATCCTCTTTAAAGCATATTTTGTCAGGCTGTAAAGTTAGCTTGTCACAAGGCTGGTATACATGGCAACATAACCAGGTGTTGAAAAGTCTAGCTGCAGACATCGAAGAGAAGCGAAGACAGGCAAATTCAGAAGGTTTTAAGAATAGGAGCAATTCAGTTTGTCCGTGAGGGGGAGAAATACAGAAGTGATAAGTTAGTAAGGCGGCAAGGGTGTGGCCGCCTAGAAGGTGCTTGTGATTGGGAAATGCAAGTAGATTTAGGGGGAAAGCTTGTTGTTCCCCCTGAAATCGTTTGTACCAATCAGAGGCCTGACATAGGTCAGTTAGTCAACGAATGGTTTATTTCATTGAGCTGACAGTTCCTTGGGAAGACTCAGTGGAAGAAGCCTATGAAAGAAAAAAACTCAGGTATGCAGACTTAGGAGCAGAAGCTGAGCAGCGAGGGTGGAAAACTAGGATTTGTCAAGTGGAAGTGGGGTGTGGGTGATTCATAGCAAAATCAGTTGTCTTGCTCCTGGGGGAACTTGGAGTGTGGGGACAGAGTTTGAGGAAGACAGTGAAGGAAATGTCAGATGAAGCAGCTAAAGCTAGTCAGTGGATTTGGATAAGGAGGAATAATGTCAGTTGGGGGCCAGCAGGGGGACCTACTAGGCCGGGTACATAACTCCTTGAGATCAGGTGGAGATCCACCAATCAGTCCTCTCAGGAGAAAATCCAGGAAGAGGAAGGTTATTTAAGTGTGGGAGTGGCCTATTTGAATCCCTTTTGTTTGAGACTATGCTGCAAGGTGAGTGTGTTTGCTGATTCTGTGAGTTAATAATTTCTATCTCCCTTAACTTTAGCTTATATTGGAGTTATGATATGTAGCGTGTGAAATACGGTATGGTGAATGTGCTAACAAAGGTAGTATCAGCACGGTCACTACCTTGAGCTCGCATATATGGAGCCTGGGTTTGTTGAAGGTGGCAGTGCTGTTTGGGCTGAGAAAGCCATGTGTAATGTAAGGTAAAGGAGGTTGTTGGGTTGGTGCGGGAAGCAGTGAAAGCTGGCATTAGGGGAGTGTCTGTGGGATGCCAGAGATCACTGTCTAGCCTCCTGGAGGTGTCGTGGGACCAACTAGACGAAACACTGGTGAAAGGAGGTTCCCACCTGATGACCCCAAAGACATGTTAGTTTTCACTGCTCATTGGTCTGTATAGTTAAGCCTTGCCATAATAGCTTATCATAGGGTTTAGGAGGTTATTCACTGAGTGCTGATCCTTTATCTAGAGCCCAATTTTTTTGTGTTTATTTGAACAAATGAAGAGAGACAAGGAGATTATTCCATATCTAAGTTGTATGGGCTATCCTCATTTCCAAGATTAGCTGACCTGTTCATTAAAAGGAATGCTGTTTTTGCCATTATTTTGCACTGGCCCACAAAGAAAGCAACCTTTACTTTGAGTAATTTATCAACCAGGTACTTTTTTACTTTTACTTGATAAGGTTTTTCAAAGGTTAATGTACACTTTTACTTCACCATGTGTTATGTGTTATAATTTTTTAACTGGTTTATCTGACAATAATATTACGCCTACTGTCAGGAAACTGACAAAAATTTATCTGCAATATTTTGTTAGTCGAAAATGGTGGAATTTAAACGTGACTCTAAGAAAATGATGTGGGATCAGTTCATTGAAATAAATGATGTGGATGTGTGTTGGGACTCCATGACAAATACTCCAGTTAAAATACTGTTGAAATGTACTAAAAACATTAATCTTAACAAAAGTCATCAACTTTACCTTAGCTAAATAATGAAATATGAAAAAAATTTAGGTACACGCTTCAATGACCCAGGTATAATTTCAAAAATCAACAGAGTTTAATGTTGTTTGGACTGTCATTGATACCTAGCCAAATTCTGCAAAAGACCAATGCATGTGTTTGGAACTGGTGACAGCCCCTATTCAGTAATTTCAAAATAATTTTACACATGTGATTCAATATTTTTGTTTAACAAACCCTGCATTTGTGGCGCTTCCTAGGGGTTGAGTATTTTGCTAGTGCTCGCTGTAGACTTTTTGCTGCAAGTTGTGTGATGATTGGCTCAACAGCTATTATGGAGCTAGGTTCATTTTAGGACTGAGCCACGTCCCCTCCAGAGTTTATTGGTCAATATCATCAAAACACAGTGAGATACAAAGTTTTGATAATTTTTGATAAGCTTTGTTCAATGATAATCCACAGAAAATCCGGTACAAATCAGACCTGTGGTTTAGGAGGAGATGTCAAAAATGTGTTTAAAAAAAAAAAAAGCATTGCAATGCATTTCCCCCTGCTGACCTTTTTCAAAACAATTTTGCACACATGGTTTAATTTTATTATTTGACATATTATGAAGGGTTTGTAATGATTAGACAAACAATTTCTTATATATAGTCTAATTTGTGTTATGTAATGCATATTTTTTTTACATATGTGGCACTCCCTAGGGGTCAATTTTCCTGAAACCTGCTTGGTTTTCTCTCAGCTCATCATCAACCCCCTTTCGTAGTCTCTCCAAGATAATGTGATTGAGCACTTTGCCTGGTGTTGATGGCAACATGATCCCGCAGTAGTTGTTGCAATCTCTGAAGTCTCCCTTCTGGGTAGGATGGCAATAAGCCCGTCTTTCCAATCTGATGGTATGTTTCCTTCTTCCTCCCATATATTCTCATCTGGTGTAGCATGGTGGTTGAGGTTTCAATATCCGCCTGCAACGCCTCTGCTGGGATGTCGTCTGGCCCTGCTTCCTTGCTACGTCACAATGCTTTGATGGCCTTCTTAACCTGAGGCACTTTTGATCTCCTCATTTTCTTTTTCCCCACCACTTCCAGACATGCCTCCTTCCATATGGTTTTCCGGCTGGTCCAGTACTCTTCCACTGATTTTTCTGCTTCTTCTTCTTGCAGGGCTTGGATGTCACAACCAAACAAGGACATGAACCCAAATACATGACTTGGGAATCAAAATTCAAAATCAAAGTTTTATTAAATAAAAACACAAAATGAAAATCACTCTTGACAGAGGAAAAACCTACACTTAATCTAAGAACAAAAATGATCTAGAAAATAAACGCTATATCTTAAGAAACTAAAACTCACTGACTAAAGCTAGACTAAGAGAAAACAAACAGAAAATCACTCTACTGAGGCTGTACTACTACTAGGAAAAAACAAACAGAAATCCAACTTGAACAAAGTATCAAAACAACAAGAAAAGGCAATGGCAATGGACACAACCCTGGTTCTCTCACACAAAGGACAAGACAAACTGGCACAGGACAAAGGGAGACACAGACTATATGTACACACAAGGTAAGGGCACAGGTGGAAACAATCAGGGGCGAGGCAGACAATCAGACCAGCAGGAAAACACACAGGGGAAGGAGCTAATTGCCTGAAACGAGAGGAGAGTTAGCTTTCAAAATAAAACAGGAGGGGCGTCGGTGGCTTAGTGGTAGAGCAGGCACCCCATGTACAAGGCTGTTGCTGCAGCAGCCCGGGTTCGACTCCAGCCTGTGGCCCTTTGCTGCATGTCACTCCTTCTCTCTCTCCCCTTCATGCTCATCTGTCCTATCAATTAAAGGCTTAAAAATGCCCAAAAAAAATATCTTTAAAAAAAAAAAACAGGAAATCACAAGACAACATAGACACAAGACAAAACTGATTAAATTAACTTAACGTCGTTTCTTGGACATGACATTGGAACCTGTTCTGTAGGGTGGTTTGGTACAGTTCAGTTGTTCTTATGTCCTGGAAAAGCTGCATGTTGAATTTTGTTCTGCTGTCAGAGGTGTTGTTACAACGCTTGAACTTGAGTTGGAGATTTTCAGCCAATAGGTGATGGTCTGACCCAGCGTCTGCCCCCCTCTTCACTCGAACATCTAGGAGAGGGCCTTCCTGTTAATGCATATGAGGTCGATTTGGTTTTCAATAGTATGGTCAGGTGATATCCAGGTGGCTTTGTGAATGGATTTGTGGTGGAATACGGTTCTTCCTAAGACCAGATTGTTGTCAGCACAGATGTTTGCAAATCTCTCCCCATTTTCGTTCATGCTGCCAATTCCTTGCTTTCCCATCACCAGTTCGTATCCACTATTGTTGTTTCCAACCTTGGCATTCATGTTTCCCATGAGGAGGAGGATGACTTTTTCTTTCCTGGCCTGGAGTAGGTGTTGTAGCTGGTTGCAGAACTTGTCCTTTAGTTCGTCATCAGTATTGTTGGTGGGTGCATAGCACTGTATGACTTGGAGGCTGATTCTTTTATGGGTGGTTTGAAATCTTGCAGTGATGATCCTGGATTTGATAGGCTCCCAACTGATGAGGGCTCTCTGTGCTTCTTTAGAGAGCATGAATGCCACTCCCTTCGTGTGTGTTGCAGTTTCGCCATTGTCCTATTAGCCAGCTTTACCTGGTTCCACCTCTCACGACGGGGACGTTAGGGTTGGACTTAGAGATGCATGAAAAAAACCTGCTCAGCGCTGTCTCATAGGAATGCTTGGAGGCTCCGCGTCCACCGTAGTGACACAAGAATGGATGACAGGGAGGTCGCGTTTGAAAACCGGTGATAAATAGCTGACATTTGAACATCATAGTCATGATGTTAAACGCATCCTAGCGCACGTTTAATGCAATGTAAATTCTTATTTTAATGTAAATTCAATTGTGCATATTTGACCATTTCTTCTATGAAATTTTAGGGGGATATCAGACTCTCTTGTTGTCTCAGAGCAATCGCCCTGATTTCCACTCATGACTACATTACTGTCATGGACTCTGCAGGAGCTTCCAGCTCTTCTTAACTCCACCCTCCTGCTGCTCCTCCTGCGCACACCCCTCTGCTCATTCTACAGTCAGCACCTGCCAATACACAATCCACACACATTGGCACTCCCCCTGTATTGACTCTCAGCCTATCAGAGACCTGCCTGCCCTGTCTGGCACACACCTGTTGCTCGTCTGCTTGTTTACTTTTCTGTACATATAAAACATACAGCTTGCTTTTGTTGTTGCCAGACCATAGTTTGTGCTTCTGCCTACTTCGTGTCTCGCCTGTTGTTTGTATTGCCTTTTTGAATTTTGACCCATGCCTGCTTACCTGATTTGAACCTTGTGTCTGATGCTTCTGTAACTCTGCCTGATAATCCTGGTTTTTGGTTTTGACTCCTGGAATGGTCTGCACTTTGCCTTCGCTGAAAACTACAGTAAAGCCTCAGTTTTTGTCTTACTCCTGCCTCTGCCCTGTGATTCTGCATGTGGGTCCTCTCTGGTTTATGGCAATTACAGTTGTGATGAGGAGAGACCACAGATTCAAGAGCTGTGAAGCTGGTTACGGAGGGATTCTAAGGACATGTTTTACATGTTTGTATTTTTTTTTTACATAAAGCTTTGTTCAAGATTTTCTAAATAATTTTCAGTTAAGCTAATTATATGTTTATATTCTGTTTACTTTTATTCCTCTGTGTGGTCCAGGTTTGTAGCAGGCCATTTACAACATAATGTATGTACATGAGTTCAATCAGAAGCCAGTGTACAGTGGAGAATAATACAGTAATATCCATTCATCTTAAATCCAAAGAGCAGACTTTCCAGAGGGAAACTTTTATCACTGAAAATACCCTCAAGTACTTTGATTATATTCTAACAGCCCGATAAAATATACATCTGCTAATGTTTTAAAGATTAATATGACATGATTATCTAATCTGGGATTCACAAGGAACAATGAGCTTTGCTGCCCGGGTCAACTGCAGAATAATCCAAAAGACATAAGGCAGAAATGGAGGAATGGTAGTCTAACATACATCCTGAGACCCTTATTTTATTAAAGTGATAGTTCAGGTTTTTGGACATGAAGTTGTGTGAAACGTTGACCATCTGTAACTCTGATGTGACGGTGTCACTACTGTCAACGAGCCTCCTGCTCTGAGAAATGGCCTGTAGCTTACCGGAGGAAAAAGTAGTTCTGAAGATATAAGTATATAAAGTATGCATGTGTTTTGTTAGACTATTTCAATAATTTTAAATCATCCCCGCGTCAGACCTTGCTATCAATTGGGACTATTTTCTGGCCAGTATCACTCTGCCGTGCAGGCCCGCAAGACAGCACGCCAACAGAAATCAATTAGACAGTTCATCACCACGCCGTGCAGGTGCGCAGGATAGCAACGGCTAACGCAAACTTCATCGGCTGTTTCCAACAGAGAACCAGTAGGCTATTATTAGTGAGGAAAAAGATGTACTAGCCCTATATATACCTACTACTACAGCGCAAACACTGGCTCAGGCTCACGACACACCCTCGTCAGCTGCTGTAAGTAAACAGGAATACCAAAATGGTGCGAACTTGTGATTTCCCCAGCCGTAGGAATAAAAACATCGCCGGCTCCCAATTCCATCGGTTTCCTGTTACAGATGTAACCCGTAGGCAACTTTGGCTAACCCACCACCAGAACAAAGCAGAGACTGGTCGTAATCACATATGAATTCACATTTCTATGTGATTGATTACTCATGTCATGGATTTAGCAGTTAGCCTAATATAATAAACTAAATGCTGACAGTAAAACGAGGCCGCGTATAATGTACTCTCCACAACACAACAGGCTATTAGTTCAATCAAACCTTTTGTTTTACATTCAATCAGTTATAGACATCGTTATATAGCCTGGTATTAGGTAATATATCTCTCTTTGGGCACAGCAGTGCGGAAATTGCGTTTTCTCTGTCCGTCAGGATCTGTGGACAGCTGAAGTGAGCTTGACATAGGCGCAGTTGCTTCACCCTCGCCGGCTTGGTAGCGAGGTTCATCCCAATTGACACAAGCCAAAGTTGCCTACGGATTACATCTGTAACAGATGGAACTGGGAGCCGGCGATGTTTTTATTCCCACAGCTGGGGAAATCACAAGTTCGCACCATTTTGGTATTCCTCTGTTTACCTACAGCAGCTGACGAGGGTGTGTTGTGAGCCTGAGCCGGTGTTCACGCTGTAGTAGTAGGTATAGGGCTAGTACATCTTTTTCCTCACTAATAATAGCCTACTGGTTCTCTGTTGGAAACAGCCGATGAAGTTTGCATTAGCCGTTGCTATCCTGCACACCTGCATGGCGTGGTGATGAACTGTCTAATTGATTTCTGTTGGCATGCTGTCTTGCGGGCCTGCATGGCGGAGTGATACTGGCCAGAAAATAGTCCCAGTTGATAGCAAGGTCTGACGTAATGCAGGGATGTTTTAAAATTATTGAAATAGTCTAACAAAACACATGCATACTTTTTTGTAGCTTAAAACCTTTTGGTTACGTGTCCCCCTTATATCTTCAGAACTACTTTTTCAATCAAACTGATGCTTACTGGCGTTACAATTGGTTAGGACGCAGTATTAGAGCAAATAAAGTAATCCCTTCAAGTAATCTATTTTTAACAAATAACTGTACTCAGAATACCATAAACTTAAATTTCAATGGCAATGTAATACTGTTACTCATGTTATGCATAAATTTCACAGCAATCCATCTGTAATGATCTTTGAGTTTTGTTTGTAGATTGTTTGAACTTAAAAAACAACACCATCCAGTCATTGTTGAGATATTTGACTGAAGTGGTGGTCCAAGTGACATTGATCCATAAAGTTAGAAAAAAAAGGGAAATAGACAACCCAAGGAATGTTATGTCTTGTATGAAAAAAATATCACAACAATATCCACTTAATTATATACATATATACGCATATAGCCTCACCTTGGGTGATCTATACATTTACATACATTACACTCAAGGACTACTTTGCATCTCACAACTCAATGCACTCCTGTACAGTCCTGACTAAGTGGACAGCAGGGTCAAGCAGAGGTAATTTAGGATTTTAAGGAATTTTGTGAGGGAAATTCTCCTCTCTGAAGAAGTGATGGACTTGGTGTGAGGAATCAAGTTTCTTTATTACGTGCGCATGGAGAGAGTAGCAGGGTTCTCTGTCAACCTGAAGGATGTACAGACCTTTATACCATTCCAAAGCTTTGACCTCAGGTTACACCCACCAACTGCACTCGTAAAGGAGATTGCCCCCCCCCCGCTAACAAAAGGTTTAGCAAAACAGGAAACTTCCCCCTAAGAACTGTAAGAGCATGACCTCAAGGTGTGAAGAATTGCCCCCCAATAAAGATTCCTAAACAATTCCCACAATTTATGAAGCAGAATCCATAAATTACAACTGATGCACTCTGAATTGATTACTGAGGCAATGATTCATAATGTCCACAAAAACTGGCATTTGGGAATTTAACCATAATGGGCAGAGCTGCACAGACATGATACATACAGCAATGACTTTATGATTTTTCCATGGGAATTTAGAATCAGTCCTAACACTTTGCTCCAAATCTATCTGGTCCCTAGTCTTTAAGGCTAATGACCTAAATAATTCCCACATTCCCTCCTCTTGACACAAAGTGTCAACACACTATAATGGGAATTACCTCAGATCCTCAGAAAATCAAAAATGTTACACAAAAGATTCAAATTGAACTCACAATTGTTTTTTAAGAATATCAAAATTATACAACTAAAACACTAAAATGCAATTTGCAAACTAAAAAACATGGTTATACCATTTCATTCTCTGAATCAATGAAAGGGTTTCCTGGGGCCCATTTTGACATTAAGTAGACATTCTGTTCATTATCAGTGGTTTGCTCAAGAGGTATTTTAACATACAATGTTTTTTCTCCTCCCACTATTCCACCTATCCATCTGTACATGAGGGCTCGCATACAAGTAAGTGCACAGATACAAAAACATAGAGCGATACCAAAAACAATCAGAACAGGGATCAGGACATGAATGATCAAAGTACCCCAGGGGCCAAAGTGGTTATTTAACCATTTGTTGAAGCTAAAACCTGCTGATTCAGAGGGACCAAATGCATTGCAAATTTTATCAAGTGTTGTGATTACATTGGTAATGTTACCTGAATTATCCGTAATGATCGTCACACATGCCTCTCCTGTTAAATTTAATGTTATGCATAAACCTCCAGTTTTTGCCAAAATATAATCAAGAGTCATCTCATGTTTTTATTATACCACATGAGATGGGAAACCTTGCAATTTTTCCGTTTAGCATTATATATGTGTGAATTATTTGCAAAATACTGAACTAAACTAACAACCGGATCTAAGCACAGACAATCTTTTACCTCAAGTTGGAATAAGGAATGCCAATTTACTGGAGGACTCTGAATGGATAAAACAGTGGTATTGGCGCAATACATTCTAGTTTTCATCCACTGGATGAAAGAATACCAACTATTTTGTTGCCTGAAATTTAGTCTCGCCACCAGACAATCAGAGATCTCCGCCTTCTGATAGTCTGGGGACACTCCTTTCTAAAGTGTATTTAACACACTGGCGAAAACGGCCGGCAACAAAGCAACGCCTCTTGCATTTTTGAAAAAGACACGCCTNGGTATTTTGGTTCAGAGTTATAGGGAGTAGTGCCAGATACTGTATGTAATGGTAAGATTAACAAAATAACAGCAACCAGACCATCTTGGAGGCAAGAAAAAGAATGCGTTATTGCCACAAAACCAATAAAAATTACCAGTAGGTGGTATGCCTTTATATGCAGGAGCGTTAAGAAACATATTAACTGTGATTGTCTCTCCATTTCTAAAAGTGATCTTAGTGGGGTCAGATGTTGGTTTAAATTTGAGTAAACTGGCAATAGGCTTTGGGCAATATCACATCCCCATAAATTGACCTGTGCCATTTGAACATAAACAAATGTGGTGTGAAATGCTTCTGTCTATAGGACCTCAGTTGGCTCTACAGTATCTGAGTTGAAAGGGATGGTTTGTGGAAGCATGTGATCACAGAACCAGTTTAAACATGACAAATATACCTTTGATTGCTCTGTTGTATGATTAGTAGCATTATACCACATGTGATGGGAAAACTTACAATATTTCTGTGTGTCATCATTCATGATATGGATTATTTGCAAAATACTGAACTAAACTAACAACCGGATCTATGCACAGACAATCTTTTACCTCAAGTTGGAATAAGGAATGCCAGTTTGCTGGAGGACTCTGAATGGATAAAACAGTGGTATTGGGGCAATACATTCTAGTTTTCAACCACTGGATGAAAGAATACCAACTATTTTGTTGCCTGAAATTATCAGTTAGGTTACCAGCATCAAGCCCCCAGGGTTTACAATCATTTTGTCCACTCAACTGTCTTTTGTTTCTGATCAATTGTTGTTCCATAACGGCTCTGCTACTGTCTTCTTCTGGGATGTCTTGAGTCCGTGTTGGTGACATGCCAATGCCACGTCTCCCCTCTGTGTCTTCTTGCGCCCTTGATGATATCAGTTTATTCTGAAGCATCTTTGACGGATCAGGTGTGAAAATTTGATAATGTTTTAAGCCCAGTTCTTGTCAGGCTTTACCTTTGCCAAGATGCCTGTCACCTTGTTGTCAGCTGCAGACCCTGGTAATCTCAGCTGTGGTTACCAGGCCAACAATGAAAACTGCAGTCACAATACTGGGATGCATGGATCCAGGTGTCTCTCAAAGCTATCCAGATGCAGTCATCAGCAGCACCTGGTTTGGCCCACTCCACTGTGGCTGCTACCAGTGTTGTCTTCTGAGGTCCTTGATCACCACCCAGTCTCCCGGCTGGAAGGAGTGAAGTTGTTCCGCTGTGGCTCAGGAAGGGCAGTTTTGACCTTAGAAAAGATGTACTTCAAAAAACATGGTTAATTGCACAACAGTGTCAAACAATGCATCAGGTGGATTTGATGTCTTGTCAACCAGTTCCAGACAGGGATGTGATTCTTCATCTTCAGCTGTTGGGAGTGATGTTGATTAGTTAATGAAATGACACTGCTTTAAGGTAACGGTGGACATGGTCAGTGATATACTTGCCAGTGTAGTTGTCTTGCAATAGTCAGGTAAGCAGTTTTTGTCAGTAGAAGTCAAAGTCAATATGTCAGTCATGGCCAAATGTCTTCCCCCTGAGTGATGTCATACAAGGGTTGGGAGATCTCCACAAAATCACAAATCCATGGATGGCAATAGCCTACTAAGCCCAAAAAAGGACATCATTTGTTTTTTTTTTTTAGTGCACAGCTTTGGAACATCCAAGATCTTCTGGACGCGGTCTGGACCCAATTTACAACCTACCAGAGTGATATTATGGCCAAGATAACGTGCTGAATGGTACACTAGCTGCAGCTTATTTTTAAAAACTTTGTGGCCATTGTCAGCCTAAAAGCCGAGCAGAGACACTGTGTCAGCTTTACAATTCTCTTGTGTGGTGGAACACACCAAGTGATCACCACCATACTGCACCATACTTGTGCAGTATGGTGGTGATCACTTGGTGTGTTCCACCATACTGCACAAGTGTAATACCATGTATTGGCTGCCATGGTGTAACGTTTACCATTGAAAGTGAAAGCAAACCAAAACTGTGAGTCAGGATGAACAGGAATACTAGAATATGCATTTACCAAATCAATGACAGAAAACCAACAGGAGTCTGCTGGCACCTGTGAAAGCAGTGTTGCTACATTTGGGACAGTGGGGACTGGGTGTTCCAAAGCCTCATTTATTGCCCTGAGGCAGGGGCGGACTGGCCATCTGGAGGTTCTGGAGAATCACAGAACGGCCAGTACTCCCGGACGGCCGGCGGCCGCCAAGCAGTCATCACCGTTTTGTTTTTTTTTTCTCCCTGATAATCTACTGTTCCACGTCCAGTCCGCTAGGTGGCAGCCTTTAAATTGGATGCCAGCCGGCCCATAGATATCTATGAGCCAGCCGGAAGCCAGTCAAATTGAAGAAGAAGGAAGCGCATACCGTATGCGCACCGGTTGTTGTGGCCTGTGCCGAGTCAAAGTCCAGGGCTGTTTTTTAGTCCCAGTCCGCCCCTGCCCTGAGGTCTTTGCCTGGTCTCCAATCACCATTTGGTTTCTTTACAGGTAGGATGGGGGTGTTACATGATGAATTAGGACATTCCACAATGGCATCTGATTTATGAGTGACTGAATGACAGGAGCAATGCTTTGAATAGCCTCTGGGCTAAGTGGATAATGTCTTTTACATGGTCTAATAGTTGATTTTAGCTGAACAATGACAGAGTTGTCCCCTGTATATTCCCAAACTTGCTTCCAGCACACAAGTTATCAGGCATTGTTGATATTATTGCCTCCCCTTCATCAGTCAATAACATAAATGTAAATGCGTTAGTGTGTGTGTGTGTGTGTGTGTTCTGACCTGCCTCCACTGTCTCCTATGGCTGCGTTAATGGTAATCCTGGAGAATGACCAGAGAGCCCCTGAGATGGTGCATATGGCCAGGAGTCCCCCTTAACTTGTCCTTCATGTTTCTCAGTCCAAGAAGTGGCACAATCACTTGAAATATGCTCAACACTTTCACATCTGTAGCACCTCAACTTGTGGCTGTCAGTGCTGCTCTACGTTTCTTGGTGTGCACTGCATCATACAACCTGTCTATCATCGTGAAATCTTTTGATCCAACTGCTGGGCTGGTGGACCAGTTGGCAGGTCAAATGTTGGCCCATCGGAGCTTGAAACATCTGGGACAGACAGCCTTCACTTCCTGCAGGGTTGGATTATACATGGCCAATAATTGTTACATGGCTGTGACCCATTTCTCACATCCAGTCTTTTGTGGCTCAGGAAACTCCTCTGCAACTTCCTTCAGCTGATGTGGCTGCCATGGCCTGTACACAAGCACTCTGGATCCCAGTGGCTGTGTGCTTGGTCCCCTGTTGGTCGTGGCTGGGGGTTGGGAAAAAACATCATGGGCATTTCTGGAAGGAGTAAGGTTAGGTTTTGCTTCCTTGGGGGTCAGATGGAGAGCAGAAAGGTCAGGGTACAATGATGCCTCTTCCCCCTCGCTTTCAGAGTCTTTTTCAAGTTGCTCAGCATCAGGGCCATGTGCCTCTTGGGGAGGAGGGGCTGCAGCAGTGGAGACAGCATATGGAGGAGGTAGAGTCCCCTCTCTTGCCCTACGTTTCTGTTTTTCCTTCCTTTAACACTTACTCATATCTTTCATTTCTTACTTTAACATCAAACCTGCCAAGGATTTAGCTTCCCTTACTTCAGCTTCTCTTTAGGAACTTTAGGAAAGCTTGCCAATTCATCCTTCTTCTTCTTCTTCTTCCTCCCTACTTTCTTTCCCCTCTCATTTTCCCATAACCATGCTCTGCACCTTCCTAAACACTCTGTAGTCAATGTACCCATTATTGGAAACCCCCCTGGGTGATATGGTACCAAGTGGAACATCCTCAAACACATTTTCCCCCATTTATCTACCATTCATTTAGAGATTTTACTTTCCCCCCTTTGTTCCCCATGTTTGAACTGACTCACCAGGACAGATGTGCTTACACCTCCAATGAGCTTATCTTTCACACAAAATTCACAATCACACTGATCTTCCCATACACATATGGTCGGATCTTATCAGGCATACACTACCTTTGAGCAACTTATCCAGGTGGTTTGTACTACACATTCGTTACGAGCAACGCACCCCTGTAGTACACATGTATACTAGACACTGAATGAGCCACCACAAAGTTTATATATATAATTATTTCATTAATTCATACATTCGCCCATTTTATTATGGTGCACTATAGTGTACTCTATATACTTATATGATATATATATATATATAATTATATGCTATTATATACTATTCTAGGATTTGTCATGCCACAAATACTTATTTCTGTGAGGATTATCTAGAACTCCTCCACCCTCTTTTAAACTCCTTTTTTTTCTTTTTCTTTGTTTTGCTTTCCCCAAGTCAGTTCTAAAAACCTTTTTTCCGGAATTACATAGAACTGGTCTACAATACCACAAAGGATTTGTATGCCAACGAGCTCCACTCTCACAAAGGGAATACCATGGAGATAGGCCTACACACATACGCTCATGAGTTTCACTACCGCTTGTCTGGAATTACGTGACAACTCATTTCCAACACCAACCAGTTTAGGATTTACATGGAAACAGGTACCTTACTACAAAATAAATAAATAACTACAGAGAAAAATGATTCATAACACCGTACTCACTTTTTAAAAGTAGATGGAGCATCCACTGTCCGCCACCCATTCCTGACCTCAGGCGGGATCCTGTCCTCTGTTTGTCAGAGCAGAACTTTCCCTGAGTCTCCTAGAGACTCCTACCGGCAGTTTAACCCTCAGTCAAGGCACAGGCGTCGATCAGCAGAACGTCCATCCCATCCTTGTCACCAAATGTGAGGGAAATTCTCCTCTCTGAAGAAGTGATGGACTTGGTGTGAGGAACCAAGTTTCTTTATTACGTGCGCATGGAGAGAGTAGCAGGGTTCTCTGTAAACCTGAAGGATTTACAGACCTTTATACCATTCCAAAGCTTTGACCTCAGGTTACACCCACCAACTGCACTCGTAAAGGAGATTGACCCCTGCTAACAAAAGGTTTAGCAAAACAGGAAACTTCCCCCTAAGAACTGTAAGAGCATGACCTCAAGGTGTGAAGAATTGCCCCCCAATACAGATTCCTAAACAATTCCCACAATTTATGAAGCAGAATCCATAAATTACAACTGATGCACTCTGAATTGATTACTGAGGCAATGATTCATAATGTCCACAAAAACTGGCATTTGGGAATTTAACCATAATGGGCAGAGCTGCACAGACATGATACATACAGCAATGACTTTATGATTTTTCCATGGGAATTTAGAATCAGTCCTAACACTTTGCTCCAAATCTATCTGGTCCCTAGTCTTTAAGGTCATGCTAATGACCAGTGCCAATGAGAATTAAAATATTGAAAAACTGACTGTAACAATAAAAAGCCAATTTCATTCAGGAAACTGAGGTTTACTTCAGAGCTCAGAGCTAGCATAAGTGTTATTATCTGCTACCTTTAAGTCTTGGTTCAGTCTGATCTAGATCATTTCAGCTCAGACCCAGTACAAGTTTAACTATATCAATTTACAACTGTTGGGATCACAGATGATTTGTCATTTGTGAAAATCTAAACTGGACATGTGAAGGCTTCTTTCCTGGGTCTCGTCATCTGAGATGGTGACTGAGACTGCATTTTCTTTGTTCTTCAAACAAGGGACAGCCATCTCCACAGGATGCCTCACTGTCAAACGTCAGTGAAAGACCAGTCGTCAAACTTGATTGGACAGTACTTTCACAGTGACATGAGACTCTGTGATGTCACCAAGCAAACTTTAGGAGAAGTTCTGCTCTCTTCACTCTCTTGCCCCTGAGCCATTGAAGGGGGCACTTGCTCTCAGACTCTGGCTCTTTCTCTTGCTCTCTTTTTCTTTTGAACCACGACCAAGGTGGGACGTAGGCAGGAGGACCTGCTACCCCCTTCCCCCATTTTCACACCCCTGCCACAGCAGGAGCAGAACCTGGAGACCAGCGGAGTTAGTATGCCAAACACAAGATAAGCAACTAACTTTCCAGCAACTAGGAGATTGTTACAGTGTTACAGTAATGAATTGTGATATTATTATAGTTGTACAGGCTAAGCAAGACTGTCTAACTTTGTCAATTGTGATTTAATGCTGTTTATTGAGTTATTGTTGTGATTGTTTGCAGTTAGGTTACTGGTTAGTTGGCTTTACCAAAGCTAAGTGATGTTAGTTTGCTAATGCTCTTCACAGACAGAGTCTTGCATGCAACTAAATATCCTCTATACTAACATAGACCCTTTGCAACACATATCTCATACACATACTCACTCACAAATTGGCTTTCAACATAGCTACACCCAAAGAAGCAACTCAAAGTTCCCGCTTCTTTTTCTTTGTCTTTGTCCTGATCACACAGTCAGGCAGTTCTCCCCCAATCTGAAGCCATCTTTGATTCAGCCATCTTGTAGTTCGGCCCTTTGTTTCACACACCCGCCTTTGTCTTTCTCTCTCACATACACACTCCCACACACACACACATACACACACCCATGCTTGTATATAGTTAGTTAGAATTTGTGAGTTTTGTTGCTTTGCTTTCGTGATGAATAAATGCATTTTGAATCATACCTGCTGTCTGTTTAATATAGACAGAGTTCCAAACTGATAGTTTAGTGTATTTCATGAGACTGATATCTGTCACAGTCTGCACTGCTGCTCTCCTTTTGCCTCCAGCTCTCTCACCACCTGGCCACACCTTCTCATCAGCAGTAACATTCACAGCTGTTGCTCCCAGCTGGATGTCGCCAGTATATAAGCAGCCCTGGTTCACTCACTCATTGCCAGATTGTCTTCGCATTATGCCTGATTCTCCAGCACTCATCTGTGGATTGACTTCCTGGTTTCGGCTCGGCTTGCTTCTGACCACCTGTCCTTGTCTCTAAACGCAACAGCCTTCCATCCCTGACTTCGAGTTTTGCCTGTGTGTTTCTTGGTTCTCGTCTGCCTGTGGCTGTGTGACGATTCATTACACCTGCTGTCATTAAAGCTTCCTGCCAAGTGAAACATCTCTCCGGTGTGAGTGCCTTTGGCTTCTCCTGTCCTGTTGGTTTATCGAACTATCGGTTTATCCATGTACGACTACTCTTCTGCCTGCCTCCCCTGGGTTTATCTGCTCTGCTGCCTGCCAGCCTGTTACCGACTCTGCCACTGCATCGACCACGAGCCCCACCTATTCCTCAACGGTGCCGTTGTAAGTGTGATTACTACTTCCTGAAACACTTCCATACCTGCCAGCTCCCTGTTCCCTGGATTCCCCCACTGAACTGATAATAGTGAGTTTTGCTCACTGGCTCACTTTTCCTGCTCATACGTCCATTAACAAACTGTATCCTGTGAAAGTGAGCTCACCAAACCCCACCCAGGAAAGTCTGCTTAACTCTTTATATACTTTATATATCTTAACCAAGTCCGGAATTACCTGTTATCTGTTGAACTTCCTGTGCACCATTCAACCTGCAGAGAGTTTTCATTAAAGGACATTACAAACTGTTATTTGAGATATTATGCTGCACTTGGGTCCTACCACACCCCCTGACAATATCATTAACTCGCTATCATTTTTCCCTTTTGGGAATGGTTCCCCATGAGGTGATTTAATGTAAATTAAGTCAAATTATTTAACATAATTAATAATTATTATTGATAATATTACCTGTTACAGGGTCAGGCCTGTGGGATGCTTACAGTCAAGAGATTTTAACAAGAACTTAAGAGTTTGGCCCTAGAACGTCTTTTTCAAACAGTAGTTCTGTATTCTAACCAGTGTTCTAATCATGACTCAGCTCTTTCAAACAGACATGCATACACCAACTCACAGATGGTGTATGCATGTCTGTGTGAATCTCAGAGATGACTGCAGCTGTGTGTATGTCTGAGATGACTGCAGCAGAATCTTCATTTTAAACAGCATGTAAATATATATATATATATGTATATATATATATATGTATATCAGTTTTTTCAATCTATCATATACTACTACAGCCGTTACTACTTATACTACTGTTGATACTTTTACTGTGAATGTTAAATACATATTGTAACATACTGTAAATACATAAAATATTATACATACATACTGCTTGGTACCTGTAGTACATGTAGTATGCAGCACTTGTAGTAGGCAGTGCAAATAGTAAATGTAGTAACATACTTCTTACACGGCAGCGGTAAGAGTCACCTGTCAAAATTTATTGCTGCTACTCCAATTACAACAAATTCTACTACTACTACTAATACTAATACTACTACTTCTACCTATCCTGTACATCTTTGATTACTCATTACTTCTGCATACTTTCAGCTAAAGAAACCATTCAAATATCAAAATGTTCCGTTTTTTAAGGACATTCATAATTCACGTTTTGTCAACTTTTCATGTGTCTTTAAAGTTTGAGCTACTGCTACTACGGCTACTGTTACTTCTGCCAGTGGTAGTAGTAGTAGTGCTTCTATTACTTCTCCTGTACATTTTGAAATTATTTACTACTTCTACATACCTTCAGCTACAGAAACCATTCAATTGTCAAACAGTTTCAGCTCTTTAAGGATTTTCAGATGTTTCTGGCAATTTGTTTTATATTTCTGCATTTTCAGCATTTTCTTTCATTTCAGCATTCAGCATCCACACGTATTTTCTGCAGGAAATGCATTTTCTAGTTAGGGGTGCCTGCTGTGTAACAGGAGTTACAACTCATGACCCGGTAATCATTGATAACTGCGTTATTGAACAGGTGTCCTCATATAAATACCTGGGCCTGATGGTGTCTAATAACCTATGCTGGAGTGATCATGTGGATTTCCTCTGTAACAGACTAGCTCAGAGGCTACACTTTCTCAGAAAGCTGCGGCTGTTTGGGGTCCGAACCGAGATCATGTTAGCATTCTATAATGCTGTGTTAGCAAGTATTATAAGATACGGCATGGCAGCGTGGTTCGGCTCCCTCACAGTACAGTGTAAGGCCAGACTTCAGAGAATGGTGACTACAGCTATGAAGATAGTGGGGAAACATGATCACTTCCAGTCCCTCCAGGCAATATATGAGGGAGCAGTTGTCAAGGGAGCAAATAAAATCCTGAGTGACCCTTCTCATGTTCTCTTTCAGGAGTATGAGCTGTTGCCGTCGGGGAGGCGCTACAGAGCCAGCAGGTGTAGGAGCAACCGGTTCAAATTGTCCTTTATTCCCACTTCCATTTTATTATTAAACAAACAAACAAACACCTCTCGTGGCAGAGCCCCTCCCTCCCCCCACTAGGGTAGTGGGGAGGCCTACTGCTGCGGATCCACTACCCTAACCCCCCTCCAACCCACCACCTGACCACCAACATATAACATGTGGGCAGGGGGGAGGCTTATGGCTGCTGATCCCCTGCCTGTCAAAGTCAAATTCACCGTCAATTCACCGTTAATCACTGTTTACCATTGCTTATTACTGAATTCTTCTCAATTATGCTAATAGGTGGTTGCCTGCTCACCTGCTGGCCCTGCAATGCCCCCCTGGTTGAGCCGTTTGTGCGCAGGGCTATTTATGCCTAAATGGTCTGGTCATTGCTGTTCTTATCTAGTGTTGTTTTTATTTGCACTATGGTCCCGCAACTGATTTAATATAATTTTAACTGGTTTACTGGTGTTTTTATTTGACCTCTGTATTTATTTGTTTTATCTGCACTCACTTGCACTTTGAGATAGGCCAGTGCAATACCTGTTCCCTTGTTTGTAACCTTACATACAAGGCAAATGGTTGCACTACTCTTGCACCAGTAGTCTGCAACTGTAACACACTCAGTGCACTATGTTGGCAACTTGCGTGTGTTGATTATATGTATGTATGTATGTATGTATGTGAATATTGCAGCTGTTTGCACTATACTGCCCATGACGAATTTCCCCTGCGGGACAATAAAGTTTAACTTATCTTATGTTATCTTATATATTGCTATTCCTTGCATTTTTTCATTAGGGATGCCTGTTATCCGGCACAGGCACAACCTATGACTATTCCTTGTGCTTATTCTTACACTTAAAGTTATTAGGGGTACCTGCTGTGCAACACAGTCACAACCTATTTCTATCTCTACATTCATACATTCACATAGAAACTCCGTTCGAACTTTAAAATGTTCCTCATCTTTCGTACATCCTTACTTTCATTCAACTTTCCAATCCCATTCAAACTTTTTGAAATATTCAAACTTGTTCAGAGCATGGAAAAAATGCCCTATTCAGTATTTATAATTGGTCTCTATGGGTGGAATGTTTAAGAACTAGAGTGGAGGACTCAACTGTCAGAGTGCAGAGAACTTCTGAAACATTTCTCTTTAACTCACTGTCATGCCAACAATTTTAACTCCACATACATCATTTCTTGTCAAAATGGAGTAACTTGTCCTTTTCAATCAATATTATTTTAGAAGCAATCAGACATACACATTTGGCACAGTGAGCCTGAAAGTCAGAGAAACTCCACCAACTGATGCTTTGAACTCCATGTTAAGTGAGACGAGAAATCTCTGGAAGACAGCAGTTCATGACAGTTTTCCAACCTGCCGCCATGCTCATATTTTTGACACAAACACATATTTCACACTGCTTATTCCTCAGGTTGTCCTCTCTTTTAAGGTATACAAATTATAAGGATCTGACTCATTGTTTTTAAGGAAAGCCTAGCAGTTTGGGGGTTTGCACCTCTGCTAAATCTTTGTGGGACTAACTGCCTCTGAAAACGAAAAAGAAGAAGATGATCCGCACACCAAATAGAGCTCCCATTACTTTATAATTTATTTTGTCATTCTTGACGTTTCGAGCACACAGGCTCTTCCTCAGACTTGTTAAGTGAGTATAAGTGGAAACGCCATTTTAAATACCCACACTCCCTGCAATCAATCAGTGCAATGCATTACAGCTGTACACAGAGTAGAAAACATTAGAAAAAAATATATATAGAAAAAAATGTGTTGAACTATCATCTACATAAAGGGTGACCTTCCATACATACATACACAGAAAAGGACATATATGCAAAAAACGTCCCCCCACATATAGACGACAACTCTCATCACATAATACTCACAGAAGGGGGGGGCTATTGTCATATTGGACCGGGACACTTATGACCAGGAAATAAAGAGACAGCTGTCAAATGTTAATTTTTACAGGAAGTTGGACTACAGTCCTATAATTGATATGAACAAACGTGTCCACAACAAACTGAATGCTCTATTGGATCAAGGTGATATCTCCACAGCGGAACATACATTCATGACTGTTCAATCTCCTATTACACCTGTTTTTTACACATTACCAAAAATCCATAAAGCATATACGGACACACCCCCAGGTAGACCCATAATTGCAGCTACTGGCTCATTAGCAGAAAAAATATCAGCTTTTGTGGATCATTTTCTACAACCTGTGGTCCTAACACTACCTTCATATATAAAGGATTCGATGGATTTCATTAGGATAATTAAATCTATACAAAGAGTGGAGGATTCACATATATTGATCACCATGGACATTGAATCCCTTTACACCAATGTACCATTTGATGGGGGTCTCCTGGCTACTAAGTTGTTTCTGGACAACAGATGTGATTGCACTCCCACAATGCAATGTATACTGGACCTTATTCAGGAAACACGTACCGCTAACTATACTGAACAAAAATATAAATGCAACACTGTTGTTTTTGCTCCCATTTTTCATGAGCTGAACTCAAAGATCTAAAACATTTTCTATATACACAAAAGACCATTTCCCTCAACTATTGTTCACAAATCTGTCTAAATCTGTGTTAGTGAGCACTTCTCCTTTGCCGAGATAATCCATCCCACCTCACAGGTGTGGCATATCAAGATGCTGATTAGACAGCATG
>NC_065508.1:40657808-40660580 GCF_006386435.1 Epinephelus moara | reverse complement strand
CATTCCATAGGCCACAATCAACAACCTGATCAACTCTATGCGAAGGAGATGTGTTGCACTGCGTGAGGCAAATGGTGGTCACACCAGATAGTGACTGGTTTTCTGACCCCCCCAGACCCCCCCAATAAAGCAAAACTGCACATTTCAGAGTGGCCTTTTATTGTGGCCAGCCTAAAGGCCAAAACACACTGGCGCCATCATATGACGGCGGCGTCATTGATGCGAGTCAAGTGCCGGCCCCAACACACACAAAAAGCGTCACACTGCAGGGCGTCAACCGGATTTCTATTGCACACGCAAGTCCGCTAGGCTGGGAAGTACAAAATAGCGCTTTTTCAAGGGCGGTAACGCTGGAAAAATAGGACAATAGCGTAAAGTGCCACGGCACGGCACGTTGACACGTCGAGCTGCCGCTGGTGTGGGTTTGTAAATAGAAAATAATGGGGGCAGCTGTTTTGACGCGCGTTGTACGCCGCCGGTGTGTTTTGGCCTCAAGGCACACCTGTGCAATAATCATGCTGTCTAATCAGCATCTTGATATGCCACACCTGTGAGGTGGGATGGATTATCTCGGCAAAGGAGAAGTGTTCACTAACACAGATTTAGACAGATTTGTGAACGATATTTGTGAGAAATGATCTTTTGTGTATATAGAAAATGTTTTAGATCTTTGAGTTCAGCTCATGAAAAATGGGAGCAAAAACAAAAGTGTTGCGTTTATATTTTTGCTCAGTGTATTTTCTTTATGGTAATGATTTTTCCTCTAGGTCTTGGGAGTTGCAATGGGGTCCAAGATGTCTCCTAGCTTCGCCTCCTTGTATGTGGGCTTCTTTGAACAAGAACTGATCCTCAATCCACAGCAGAATCCCTACCTCAAATACATCTCACATTGGAAGAGGTATTTGGACGATGTATTTTTTATATGGACAGGCCCAGAGACGATGCTACAGGAGTTTCACAATTTCATTAATTCTAAAAATGAACATCTTCAATTCACACTGTCATCTGACAACAACAAGATGAACTTTTTAGACATTTTGATTCTCAAGGAAAATAACAGTCTCAAAACGGACCTCTATCGAAAACCCACTGACAGAAACTCTTTATTACACGCTCTATCGAAAACCCACTGACAGAAACTCTTTATTACACGGGGATTCTTATCACCCTACTTTCCTTTAAAAGAACATTCCACTGTCTCAATTCAGTCGCATCAGATGGATCTGCAGCTTCGATGAGGACTTTCAAACACAAACAAAAGAACTTGAAAAACAATTCAGACAAAGAGGCTACAATACAAGGAGAACTGGATCCACAACGCTATTCTCGTTTCTCCAATATGTCACAAACTGAATGTCTTCACACCACCAGACCTAAAAGAACAGACAATGTGACTATATGTGCAATTCAATATTCACCAGTATCCAGAGACATTGAAAAAATCATCAAAAAACACTGGTATATTGTGGAAACGGACCCTGTCTTGAAGAATTTTTTTTCCAATCCCCCTCGTGTGGTACACAAAAGACCTCCTAATCTACGTAATTTGCTGGTGAGGGTGGATCCCCTCCCCCCAGTCACCTTCACATTTTCTTAGTGACATTCCTTCTGGTAATTATCCATGTGGCCGTTGTCAGCAATGTCATTTTACTCATAAAACCAATTTTTTTAATCATCCACACACAGGAAAAAAACTCAAAATCAATGGTATTATAACATGTTCTACATCTAATGTTATATACATGTTGAAGTGTCCAACATTTAGTTTTACCTTTGGTTTCACGCACATCGAGTAAAACACTGTGGGCGAGGGCACACATGCAAAGATATTTTTATATCGTATCTCAGCGAGCTGCGCCGTGGATGTTATGCCTGTGTCCTATAGAGAGCGCCTGAACAACGCAGCTTTGCAACAACAGCTTTCAGGGCCAGCTCAAGGCATAGGCGATATAGGTGGTCGCCTAGGGCGCCACATTGTCTGGTGGGCGCTGGGAAAAAAAATGAAAATAAAATAAAAAATAATAATAATAAAAATTCACCAGTGGGCGCCCATTCTATTTTTTTCCGGAGGTAACAAATGAACAAAAACAGAAAAAAAGAAAGAGAGAAAGCAAGCAAAAAAGAAAGAAAGAAATACACTTTGCACCCCTGTTCCTCAAAATTTTTCATCTGCCCTGCCCCTGCACCTGTACTGTGCGCACTGTGAGTGGGGTCTGTGTAAAAATCTGGTCAAGATAGGCAGATATTTACGTTTTACCTGCATTTCATAATAATGAAAAGGTCCAAGCCTTCAGGTACGGGAGGAGGAGGAAAAGAAAGTCCGATATAGAGGTATGTCGTCTGTCTTATGTTATCTTTAAAATGCCGTTCTGTGTGTAACGTCGTTAGATGTTTCATTTGTTGCAGCTAGCTAGCTAAGTAGCAATAAAGCTAATGCTACATAATAATGCTACGATAGTTGTTGGACTCAGATAATGTTACAGATTGAAGGATATGAGACTGAATGGCAAGCCAATAGCTAGCTATCTGGATAACTGCTCCTTCTTGTGCTGAAATTTCGCTGACAAATATCAGTGATAATGGCTAACACGAACTTATCCAGAAAAACAGATTTCTGCACTGGCTTGCACCAGAGATGTGAGCGCCACTTGGCATCGTAGCACATTGTAGTAAGCTCGATTGATATTGAAATATATCAATGAATTAGGTCTACACTGGATTACTGGGTTGCAAATTGGCTAATAGCCTATTAGCAATTAGGCTAAATAAAAA